>NW_028245592.1:0-54600 GCF_964263255.1 Lissotriton vulgaris | reverse complement strand
ATATATATATATATATATATATATATATATATATATATATATATATATATATATATATATATATATATATATATATATATTCACTGAAAAAACCATAGGTTATAGTCGATATATAGTTAGGAATTTGCATTTACAAAACCTTGAAAATTCAATGAAAAAACCATTGGTTATAGAACATATATAGTTAGGAATTTGCATTTACAAAACCTTATTTTACTCGCAAAAAACCATTGAAATTCCATATATAGTTAGATGCGCTAACTATATATCGCGCACCCGCAATCCACTGCTGATGATGTCACATATTACATCATTCATGACATGGTCAGTGACATCACTGATGACATCACTGATGACATCATCCAGTAACTGTATGTTTCTGTAAAGTTAAAATATGTCTTACATATTGAAGAATGAGTGGATGTATAAGTGTCTGGATGAAGGATTTAGTAGGTGCATGACTGATTGTATGAGGGAGTGATTAAATGTGTCTCACTGAGTGCATGGGTTAGTGATTAAACTGTATTAATGTGTGCATCATTATATCTGTTGTTCTGTAAACTGCTGCATGTGTTGATCAGTAGCTATATGAATAACTATATGGGTTATTGATTGGTTGCTCAAGTATTTGTATGGGAGACTGAGTATGTGTGTGGGTGGCTGGGAGGTGTGTGACTCTGTGCATAGATGTGTAAGCAGTTGATTCACTAGGTGTATGAGTTCAAGAGTGCATGTGGAAACAGCTATATGGGCGGTTGACTGTGTGCAAGAGTGTATTGGTGAGTGAATGGATATCTCAGTGCTACATGTCAAAGTAAGTACATATGTAAAACACAGTACATGTGAGAGTTAATATATATTAATAACTGTGCATAAGAGCCAGTGAATGTGTGAGTGGCTGTATAGATCATTGTGAACATGTATCAAGGATTGTATAAGAGAGTAAATATGTGTTAGAATATGTTTCAATAAGTAAGGTGTGAATAACTGTATAGTTGAGGAATTGGAGGTGTGTTTGATTCTTTGCATGACTGTCTAGGTGTATGAGTAACTCCATGGATGAGTGACAGTCTGTGAGTGTCTGTTTTCACTGAGTGTATCTAAGGATATATCAGAGTCTGTAGAGGTTCATCATATTAACACATGAATGATGTCATCTGTGATGTTGTCAGTGATGTCATTTGAGTTGTCATTTGAGTTGTCATCAGTGATGTCATTTGAGATGTCATTTGGGTATTCACCTGTTACAACGCATTTTTTACTCCGCACTACCACTACAACGCGGGCATTACAACGCATACCGTTACAACGCATTGCGCTGGGGGGCGCTCTAGGATAAGAGGTAAGTTTAATTTACTATCCAACACCTTCCCTAGGGTCCACGGGGACTGGAGTTAGAATAGTAAATTATACTTACCACTATCCAGCACCCCAAAGCGCTATGCGTTGTAGCGGTATGCGTTGTAAATACCGCGTTGTAATGGTACGCGGAGTAAAAGTATGCGTTGTAACGACATACATCCTGTCATTTGAGTTGTCATCAGTGATGTCACTGACCATGTCATGAAGGATGTAATATGTGACATCATCAGCAGTGGATTGCGGGTGCGCAATATATAGTTAGCGCATCTAACTATATATGGAATTTCAATGGTTTTATGCGAGTAAAATAAGGTATTGTAAATGCAAATCCCTAACTATATATGGCCTAAAACCAATGGTTTTTTCATTGAATTTTCAAGGTTTTGTAAATGCAAATTCCTAACTATATATCGACTATAACCTATGGTTTTTTCAGTGAATTTCAATGGTTTTTTAATAGCAAATATGAAAAGCTTTAAAATGTCAAGTACGTGATAGATAAAAACATTTTCGTATTTATGCACACTGATGTGCTTTGAACGCTGCACCCCCCCCCTCCCCTCTTTTCTCTTAGTAGTACTCTCTCTTTGCAGATAGTGAACGGTAGTTAACGCAGGCCTTTGCCCCCGTTGTAATCCGTCATGCCTGCTTGTCTCTCCATTTGATTGATTTTTATCCAAGCATTTACTGTTTTAGAATTGGTTCTCTTTGGATCATTCTCTATTTACAAACAAGCACAAAGTCGCAATACTCTGTTTAGTCTTTGCAGATAGTGAAAAATCATGTAAAAAAATAAAAGTAATCGAGCAAAATCAGTAGGCCACTAATTGGATCTCTTTTTGACCTTGCTAAAATAGAAATATTAGGAACAACCCTTCATGAGAAATACGAAAATAGTGAGATGAACTGAGCTCCACACCATGAGGGCTGCAAGACAGCTCGACTCCGTCACCCACCCCGCCCAAAATAACGACAAACCCTATGCAAATATTAAAAATATAGACAACATACCAGCAAAGAAACAGGGTAAAACATTTTATTAAATAACTATTTACATAACTATTTTATACTTTTTATTGCCCGATCCGGCTAGCTCAAACTCATGCACTCTGATAGCAAGCGTTGCTACTGATGCTATGCAGACCAAAACTGGTTTTCAGTTTGTACATTTTTCTAGATTTTTCAATCCAAGGTTGGTTGACTTTGTAGAACGATGGCTTCAGATTTTCAACATACGGTGTGGTGGCGCGGACTGGGAGGGGGTGCTTCGCTCCTGCCCCCTCCCCAAGTAAGATTTTCATACGTGAAAGTACGTTAATGGTTTTGGTCCCTGAGTTGCTTCAATGTCACTGCCATTCTCAAATGGCATAAGTTCTGGATGTTGGGTGCATAGTTCAGAGTTCTGAGCAGCGCTTGTAACACTGTCTGAAGCTTATTTCCACCTACTGCAGCTTCACTATTCTCAAAGTAAGTGAGTGTCGTTTGTGGACCTGACTGCATTTGAAAACAATGTGATATGTTACCTTCCTAAACACCTTGACGGAGGCCCCCGAGGGGCGGTGTGATGGCCATGGACTCGGAGAAGACGCTTGGCTCCGACCCCCTCCCCAAGTCTTATAGCACTGGTGTAGCCTGAGATCGCCCCCGACATAGGCGGCCGGCTCTTGGGGTCCGGCGGAACTTTTTGCCTTTTGATGACTCTTCTATTCTGGACCTTGTCCCACAATCCGTTTGACCTGAAGACACGCTGTAGTGGGGCGCCCCTTTACCGTTTCAGTTGCCATTCCGCCCGCTTTGGCTACACTGTGCCTCTTCCGCCATTCAGCTGTTTACCGCCCGCTCTTGCGACTACAGCGTCTCGCTCACCATGTAGTTGAGTTGCTCCCGCTCTTGCGGTGCAGCGATAGGCGGCTGCCACAGGACTCTCAAAATGGCGGCCGGCTCTTCGGTTTTGGGCCTGGTCCACTAAAATGGCCCTGGGACACCTTTGAACTCGGACGCTTCCCTGATAGGGCTTGGGTCCCATTCTCGAAAGCGTGCCCTCAGCCGTGAAGATTCTACAAAAGTCTTGGGGGCCCCCGACTCCCGCAGGCTTCTGGTGGGGAGCGGCTGCCATGTCTGCTCGTGGAATGGCCACGACGGAGCTACGAGATGGTAGTGCTCTCATGCTGACGCCAGCTTTAGTCTGAAACATCCAGAAACACTGTAGACTACCAATTCGATCAGTTCCGGTAGCACCCCAACATGACCCGGAAGAGAAGAACTTGCCCTCCCCTCTTTGACTGATGGTTCTTGTTGCCTGTCCCCTCTGTTGTCATTTAACAGAACTTTTTGGACTGCTGAAAGGGGTTGTGTTCCGAACGCTGGTTGGTGGAGACATTTTGACTATATTCTTGACCTACGTTGTCGCGTAATGGGTTATATGACACGCCGCGTTAGCGCACCCGGAAGTGATCCGAGGCGCGGCGCGCAGCGCGTAACGTAAGCATAACAGGTCATGTGACTTGTTAATAAAACTTTTCATTGGTTCATTTTACTTTTGTTATTTTAATGATGTAAAGCTTGGTCATATGACCTAAAAATTACGCTTTTTATTGTTTTCGAACATTCTTTTTTTTTAAACATATGTTATAATATTCCAGGCTAATGTACTTTCCCGGAAAATTTACAACTGTCCTGCAAGTAAAATATATTCCTTTTTCGAGAAAAAGGGCGTTTCTTCGTTCCATGACGGAGCCGTTGAGTAAAAGAGACTCGGCCTGCTGTCTTAGTCGCCGATACGCCTGATTATCAGATTCTTATCGATCACTTTATGTTGCAGAAATGAAAAACACAACTGCCCTTGACCATTTATCTTTACTGCGTTCCTACATATTATACCTTTTATCCGTCATGTAATTGGACTACTTTATTTCACTTGCCTTTTACTGATTCGAAAACAGTGACTAAAAGTAAAAACTTTACCAATGTAAATACTACTACCATGTTTTGTTTTAAAAAGCTTTATTGTGAAAATGTCAGTATACAAATACGGGCCTATAACCACGTGGGCCGGCCACGGAGCAAACTGGAATCGTATATGATGAGGAGACATTTACATTATGGAGGAACGTAACGAACGAGCCATTAGGTTGCAAGAACTAAGGTGTCTAACAATTGCGGAATCGGTGGACGTACATTTTGTAATTAAAATACGACAGGGCCACTTACAAAAAAGTTATCTAGATATACATTTGCGTGCAAGTACCATGGGTGACGTTAATTCGAACTTTCAATAGTACAGTAATCAATAACACATCAGAACTTAATATCAATAGGGATGTCGAAATATTCAATCAATTCTCGTCCCCGCCCGCCATGAGCATCAAAACTGCATTCATATCTCGTGATATCAAGGTTGTTCAACTAGTACACAACAATGAGTTACGAGTCCCATTTATACCGGCGCCATTTTGGGCGAGGCCGGGCAGGTCCAAGATATAGTCAAAATGTCTCCACCAACCATCGGCCAGACCAGAACCCCTTTCGGCCCTTTATGCTACAAGATGATGTCTTCCATTCAGAAAATATTATTGGCAGCATTTTGAAAGGAAAAATAAACAGCCGTTCTCCTAGTGAGTTTCACATTGTTACATTTAGGAAGAATGTTGAAGAGTAGTACGTGGAAAATCTGAAGCCATTTTTCTACAAACTCTCAATCAGCCTTGGATGGAAAAAAAATCCTGAAGAATGTACAAACTGAAAACCAATTTTTGTCTGTATAGCATCAACAGCAACGCTTGAGTCAGCTTTGTGTCAAGCCGCCATTTTCATTCACTCAATAGCGTCCCCCTGCACACATTCAGGGACCTGGTCGTGTTTTCAGATGAAACGGATTGTAGGACAAGAAGCAGAAAAGAAAAGGAAAAAAGTTCCGCCGGACCTCGGGAGCCGGCCGCCTATGTTATGTGCGACCTTTGGCCACACCAGGGCAATAGTGAAGCTGCAGCAGGTGCAAATAAGCTTCAGACAGTCTTCCAAGCACTGCTCAGAACTCTCAACTATGGCACTCAACATCCAGGACTTGCCATTCGGATCTTGGCGCCTTGTGCTGGTTCCGACCTATTCACACATCGGTCCACTACTGACATTACCTCATAAGCCAACGGGACACCCCACGCCGACTTTTGGCGCAGCATTGTAGGATGGCCACACCAGTGCGGCAACTTGCTGGACACCACCTCGGTGCCATCCGGATCTCGGCGCGTTCGAGTCACTGTGCCGGAAGAGTGACCGGAACTCAGCTGAACACGCCGTCTTTCGGCGCAGCATTGTAGGATGGCCACACCAGTGCGGCAATTTGCTGGACACCACCTCGGTGCCATCCGGATCTCGGTGCGTTGTGCTGCCTTCGGCCTACTGTAGCCGCAAGTGCGGACGCAACTCAGTTGGACGGCGAGTGAAACGCTAAGGGGCGCCGCACTGCAGCCGAGGAGCCTCCATCTTGGGGGAGACGCACAGCCCCCACTGACTGACGCGACCTCACAGGCCAACGGGGCGCCCCACGCCGACTTTCGGCGCAGCATTGTAGGATGGCCACACCAGTGCGGCAATTTGCTGGACACCACCTCGGTGCCATCCGGATCTCAGCGCGTTGTGCTGCCTTCGGCCTATTCGCACATCGGTCCGCTACTGACGCCGCCTCACGTGCCAACGGATTTTCTACGCTTTTTGTAGCCCTATGCCGCATAACAGGTCATGTGACTTGTTTATAAAACTTTTCATTGGTTCATTTTACTTTTGGTTTCCTAAAGATGGAAGGCTTGGTCATATGACCTAAAAATAACACTTTTCATTGGTTTAGAACATTTTTTTTTCCCAAACTATGAAAGCCCCACCTTGTTTCTGGATGTTTCAGACTAAAGCTGGCGTCAGCATGAGAGCACCACCATCTCGTAGCTCCGTCGTGGTCATTCCGCGAGCAATCATGGCAGCCGCTCCCCACCGGAAGCCTGCGGGAGTCGGGGGCCCCCAAGACTTTTGTAGAATCTTCACGGCTGAGGGGACGCTTTTCGAGAATGGAGCCCAAGCCCTAGCAGGCAAGCGTCCGAGTTCCAAGGTGTCCCAGGGCCATTTCAGTGGACCAGGCCCAAAACCGAAGAGCCGTCCGCCATTTTAAGAGTCATGTGGCAGCCGCCTATCGCTGCACTGCAAGAGTGGGAGCAACTCAACAACATGGTGAGCGAGACGCTGTAGCCGCAAGAGCGGGCGCAACTCAGCTGGATGGCCGCCACCTGGGGAGGCCCGTTCACGCCGCCTCCCCCACGCCCCCCCCCTGGGCCGCCCCACGCCAATTTTCGGAGCAGCATTGTAGGATACCAAAACCAGTGCGGCAGTTTACTGGACATCACCTGGGTGCCATCAACATCTCAGCGCGTTCTGCTGCCTTGGGACTATTCGCACAACAGACCGCTACTGACGAGGCCTCCCCCCGCACCACCCGGGACGCCCCACGCCAATTTTCGGAGCAGCATTGTAGGATACCAAAACCAGTGCGGCACCCAGGCGACATCACCTGGGTGCCGTCCAGAACTCAGCACGTTGTGCTGCCTTGGGACTATTCGCACAAAAGACAGCTTCTGACAATTGTTGCTTTTTTTGGTGAAAAATGTTTAAATGTTTTTACAGTTTTTGTTCCGTTCATTATATTTAAAAGTTAATAAAGTTTTATAATCTTACTTTGTTGGAGTGTTATATATTTTTTTAAAAACGGGTGAATGGGGCCTTGTATCGGGTTATTGTCATGTGTGGGCTTTGCAAGTGTACTGCTACAGGATCGGACATTTCAAACTCAAATGCACGTTCTTTTTCTTACCTTTCCGAAGCATGGAGCGCAATAGCAGGCAGAGAAAGGGTGATGCAAGTGTTGAACACTGCCTAGCCTGGAAGTTGCTGGCATTCCCCCCCTCGCCCCCTCCCCGCCCGCTCCTGAAAGAGGACACACACACACCGCCGCCCCGAGCACTTCACAGATCTTTAAAAGACCATGCGCTTGTTTATGAGGCTTAAATGGTTTATCACCCCTTCTAGAACCCCTGCATCGACCCTCTGACGTTTCCTGGAAGAATTACCACGTAACACAATACCAAGCCCTGTCAGCTGAAACCCCCGAGGAATCATGGGGCATATTATCAAGGGGGTTTATCTCCGCTTTTTTGGCTTTAAAAGCCAAGAAAGCGGAAATAAAATTATCTCCCTATTACCAAGCTGTCGCTAACACCAGTTAGTGACAGCTAAAAGGAGATAGCGACCATCGTGGGCCCCGCTTTGCATTTCAGTGATAGTGCCCTGAGCAGTTCTTAGCCATGTTATCCAATGGGAGGTGGATAACATGGCTAAGAGCATTTGCTCGATAATACATGAATATCGCTGACTTTTCTGCGATATTCATGCATTGCGGCCGTTTTTTATCGCATTTGCGATAAACCTTGCTAATAGCAAGGTTTATCTGTGATAAAAATCGCCGATGTGCGGCGATAATTTTTGTCTCTAAACAAGTTATAGACAAAAAGTATTGCTAGTTGTTGGTAATATGCCCCCGGGTTTTTGCTTGCAGAAATCGGGAGGCGGGAGACTAGCACTGAAATCAGTAGTCTCACGCCTGAATCGGGAGGGTTGGCATGTCTGGATTCTCTACAGCTGGGGCCATAAACTACATCCGCAGGGGTAGGTGATAGCCTCGGACCAGCCTGGCATCTAAAATGGCTGCCGTGCACGACAAAATTGTGGCATTGGAAAAAAGGCAAGATGGCGCAGACAATGTTTATCAATAAGGATTCATTTATAACAAAATATTTTATCGCAGTGACAAATTGGCGGTCAACACTTCCTGATTTCCATCGAATCGAACGTTAACAGACGTCACGCAGCAAAAAAAATAAAAAGCTCACGCACAGCCGCTGGAAGAGATGTATCAACATATATGAGCCTCCTCAGCCACCCTCATGAAACATAGGGGATTAGGATACGTCTCCCGCACCCCCTTATACCTAGTAATTTAATTAAAACGAATCACAAAATGGCGAATTCTCGTTTCGCTACCAGTTTGCGGCCCAGTTCGCGGCCCGTGAAGCGCTTCTACCGTGAAAAATCATTTTTTTTTTATTTTCCCCACGGGACCCTTGAATAACCCCAACATCATTCCTAGGGGGTCAAGAGGGGTCTACCTTGCCCCCTTTCATTAAATTCCCCCTTCGTTTTTCACCTCTTCTTCTCTCTCGATCCTACCGAGAGATAAGATGGCGGCCGCTCCGGACTGTTTAGAATGTTGACAGACACCGGAGAGCCAATCAGCTTTCTGCGCTCAAAGTTCCGTTTCGCGAAAAGTAAGCAAACCGGAGCGCAGCCTGGAGCGCTGTTACAGATATATATCTTGTTTTAAACGTTAATTTCTCAAAAACTACTGGAGCACATATATTGAGACCTAGCAAAGGCACATCGGGCTAACAGTCCCTACAATTTTGCCAAGTTTCGTGCAAATCCATTCAGCCGTTCGAGCTAAAAGTGAGTCCAACCGCCCTATGGAAATTAACATGGGAAAAACGCGTTTTGGGACCCCCCTTTTTTCTCGGCCCCCCCTCAACAAAACCCCCCCAAATTTTTCAGGGCTGCTCAGAAACAAAATGTGCCATTTTCCTGAAAATTTCAGCCGATTCCGTCCACAAACGCCAAAGTTATTAGACATAGAATTTTCAAAAATCCCATAGGGAAAAAATCCTAACTATATATACCTACTGGCGATAGCAACAACAGATATAATGATGCACAAACTAATATAGTTTATTCACTAACCCATTCACTCAGTGAGACACATTTAATCACTCCCTCATACAATCAGTCATGCACCTACTAAATCCTTCATCCAGACATTTATACATCCACTCATTCTTCAATATGTAAGACATATTTTAACTTTACAGAAACATACAGTCACTGGATGTTGTGATCAGTGATGTCATCAGTGATGTCACTGACCATGTCATGAATGATGTAATATGTGACATCATAAGCAGTGGATTGCAGGTGCGCGATATATAGTTAGCGCATCTAACTATATATGAGATTTCAATGGTTTTATGTGAGTAAAATAAGGTTTTGTAAATGCAAATTCCTAACTATATATGTTCTATAACCAATGGTTTTTTCATTGAATTTTCAAGGTTTTGTAAATGCAAATTCCTAACTATATATGGACTATAACCTATGGTTTTTTCTGTGAATTTCATTGGTTTTTTAAAAGCTAACATCTGTAGCTGTAAAATGTATTCTTCTTTAAAACCCAAAATATATTTTAGATGTTTATTGATAATTTTTTTTAAAATATTTTTTTTCTTCGCTTCCGGTAAGCGAACCGGGAAGCTTTCCGTTAGCTCATCTTGATGCCGCGATCTAGTACGCGAACCGGTAAACGTTTCGTTAGCGGAACTGTGACGCGTCGCGGAAGCGCGACGTATCATTGTCGCGTAATGCGTCTTATGACGCGCCGGGTTAGCGCTCCTGAAAGTGCTCCGGACCGCGAACCGGAAACGATGCGGGACGCGGCGCGCACCGCGTAACGTAAGTGGAACAAGTCATGTGACTTGTTTATCAAACTTTTCATTGGTTCATTTCACTTTTGGTTTCCAAATGATGTATGACTAGGTCATGTGACCTAAAAATAACACTTTTCATTGGTTCAGAACTTTTGCTTTTCCCAAATCATGTAAACCCCTTCTTCTTTCCTCACTCTGACTTTCATCTTGGTGAGAGAAAGACCATTTTCCAATTTGATTGCAATGGCTTCTATCTTTGCTTCAGCTGGTGGACCCCCACCACCACCTCAACCTCCTCATGACAAGAGAGGACCACCATCACAATTCATTTCCAACAGAGAGGAGGAAGAGGACGACTTAGAAGAAGAGGACACTGATGAACCTAAATTTATTCAGGAGTTGCCCCGTGTTTCCCGAAGGAAAACAAGTTTTATATGGCAGTTTTTCTCAATTCCTCGAGGGGAGAAGAAGGTTAATGCCAAATATGCCACCTGCCTAATTTGCAAAAAAAAATTATCTCGAGGCACAGACAAAAAGTATAGTATGGGCAACTATACTATGCATCGCCATATGGTCAGGTGACATCCATTAAATTACAGCCGGGCAGAGTTAAGGGACCTTCAAGATAATCTCCCGACAACTCCTGTGGCCAGATCAACTTCAAATATATCTTTGACTGCAAGAGAGGCACAGGAAACTGTGCCAAACATACAGCCAAACTTCAAGCACATGAAGTTTACGTGCATACATTGTGGTGCTATGCTCTCATGTGGCAACATGAGCGTAAACTTAATCAACTTGGTGTTTGAAAACCATAACTGCCCTAACCCACCCAAGCAGTAATTTTTTCTTTGCTCCTGTTGAGCCCTTTTCAATGCCTGTTTTTTTGTTGTTTCCCCTCCATGAAAAACACAAAAAAAACATAAAACTGTTCTAAAAGTACAAAAAAAACAAAAAATGTTCAGAAAAAAAAATAAATAAATAAAACAACAAAAACATAAAAAAAAAGTTCTTTTCAGAACTACCTCCCCTTTCAAATAAAATTGCTAGAATGTTTAGCACTCTGGCAAGCTCTATTTCTTTTGGTTCGCTTTCCAGTTCGCTGCCCGGTTCGCGAACTTGAAGCAAACCAAAAAAATATTTTTTTTAAAAAAAGAAGAGTTAGTATAAGGGAAGTAAACAGAGAGTAATGTAAAAAGAAAGACAGCTATAGGGAGTAAACCAGAGATACTGTTTAATAGATCTATTTATTAATTCAGGATGACGATAAGGTGTGATGTCTCCTGAGGTTTGTTTAAGGCGAGACCTACTCAGGGTTACAGATCAATTTTACACTTGTTGAAGAATACAGAGCAGATAAAGCATGTGAAGGCCTACCAATGAAGTAAATCATGTCCTCTTATTACATCATTCATGACATGGTCAGTGACATCATCAGCAGTGCATTGCGGGTAAAAAGAGTAGAAAACATTTACCTTATAATTCTTGTTACCTTTTTTAAATATTTTTTCATACTTTCAATCTGTAAAAGAGAGAACAAACATTTCCAAAAATATTACAACATGTATTTAAAAATTAGAAAAGAAAAGGGAAAAGGTTCAAGAAGAAACACTTTTTCAACAACTTTGACATTTACAGAAGCCTCTGCTTCTCTACGTCCCCTACACAATCCTAAAGATATATATTTTAAACAAACAGTATCTTCATGCTGATGAACTGAGACCTATTTTGGAACATGGTACTTCTTTTGCACTGCTGATGTCTCACAATAGTGATGCAATAGCAGCGCAAAAAAGATGTAAAGCCATCATAAAATTGTGTCTAATATTTTAAATGATTGTTTCAGGATGCAAATAAGATGTGTGCTTTCAAGAGCTTTCTTTGAGGTGAGGCCTATTCCATTTTTTAAAAAAAACAGTACCCAGAAGTACAGCACTGTAAGCATTAAAATTGACACTTACAGAAGACTCAGTTTCTCCATATCTACCTCACATTTCTAAATGTATATCATAAGTACAAACAGAAGAACATTAATTATACATGTTAAATGGTTTATTTTTGCTGTTCTCAGAATGTATCAAATTTCACTTAAATCAGTGACTTGAAGGTATTCATCATGTAACAGCGGGGAAAAAAAAAAACACAATCAAAATGACTGTGTTTAAAAAACCCATACAACCTAAGAAATCTGATTTCAAAACTCCTTAAAATTAACTTACTTTCAATGACGTTGAAGGATCTCCTATGAACAGCGTCCACTCTGTTGTGCTATAAATATTTTCAGCCCGCCACTTTCTGAAAGAAAACCTCCATCGATTCGAAAAATATGTTACATACAAGAAAAGAATTCTTTCATTCTATCAAATGTTTCCACTAGGCCAAATCATGTTGCCGCGATTCGCAACTCTTGTAATTCTTCCAATCAAATCCCGACATTTTCTATTTTCGCAACTTTCAAAAAGAATACATTTAAGATTATTTTCACAATCCTGGACTACTAATATCTTACCCTTCTTTGTCACTCATGTTCTCCTTTTCCTATGACACTGATACTGCTTACTATGAAGCAGACTTACTTGCATCAGGTTTATGTAGTTGGATTTTTAAATTGACATTATAATTAAAAGTTTTGGACCAATAATCTAGACAGCATTGCAGACTTACATTCCCGCTACTTCATGGAAAGGGGCGACCACTCGGTCCCCCCGAACGTATGGCTGAGTGCCTCGATCCCCCCGGGAAGCCATTTTTGGGCGGGAGGCGCGTCTCGGCTGGTATGCCCGAAGCGGCGTAGCCGGGGCGCGTTTTTTCCCGCCCTAGAATGGGCTGGCCTAGACACCGACGCAGCCGGCCACGCCCTCGGGGCGGGCAGGGGCGGGTTTTCGCCCACCCTGAAGACGGATAAAAGAAGGCGCAAGACCAGAAGACGTCCTCTTGTTCTTGTGCTCCGAAGCTGCACCCCCTCGCTACACGTGAGCTCGGGACGGAACGAAGAGCCAATTTTGAGCGTTTTTGATCTTTTTCTTTGTCTTCTAGATACTTCCTCGGAGAGATGCCCAAGAAAGGCGCAAAAAGAATGACGACCGAACAGATGGTGCGGGCCCTTTGCAAAGAAGTGTCCGACATAAAGAAACGGTTGGCGGAGCGAGATGGGGAGGAGGGTTCGGGCACCCCGCCGGCTGGAGGGAGACCTAAGAGGCCGAGAAAGGTTCCAGCCGGTGGGGCCGTCCCGGTTCCCTCTGCCCCGCTCGAGGCGCCGACCCCAGTACCGATGGAGGGGAATCCAATCCCCGTTGTCGTCACCCCGACATCCAAGGAAGACATGCCCCCCGAGCTGGCAGCACAGCTAGCAGCATGGTTGGGGGATAGTAGTGATGGCGCCACGGCTGCCGAAGCACAGGCGCTGATAAAAGGGCTTCGTGAGAAGAAAGAGGCAGCTAGAGTGGCTACGCCGTTGGCGGGGATAGACAAGTCGCAAGCGGCAGAAGCTGCGTCCGGTGCAGGTAAGCGGCCATTGCCGATTGCAAGGGACGAGTCAGCACCCTCTCGTAGAGAGAGATTAGGACAACATGTGCCTTTAGCTATAAAGGAAAAGATCTGGGCGGGGGAGTACGTGAATATTTTTTCCCTGCTTGTTGATCATTATGATGTGGAGCATGTAAAAAGTCAGAAGGACTTAATGCATCCGAGTGTTTGGCGCGCAAAGATGGCCGCCTTTAAGGTAAATGAGAACATTGGCAACTGGGGCAATGCATGGGGTATTTTCACATCAATTTTGGGGGAACGTAGGCCCGAGTTGCTTCCTGAGTTTCCCGTTTATCAATCACGAATTATGGGTTACTCGACAGCGTATCAAGGTAACCATTGGTTTTGTTATGACAATTTGTTCAGGAAAGAAAAGGAACATAACAAGAGTTTGACTTGGGATTGTTACGATTCTTTAACATGGGATAAAATGAAAGAATCGGGAATGTTAAGAATGCCATTGGTCGGGAGCACTGTTGTTGATTACTCCCGCCAAAATGTGGGGACGCCCTTTCGACCAAGTACGAGCACCGACGACCAGTCGAGGCCCGCAGGCAATACAGGTAGAAAGGGTTTCTGTTTTAATTTTAACAAGGGGAAGTGTACCAGGCCTCCGGGATCGTGTAAATTCAAACATGAGTGTAGTACGTGTGGGTCGTCCCATCCTGAGTCATCGTGCAGAGCCAGAACGAGTGAGAATGGGGGTAAGGGAGGCGCCAAACAGGTCTAAGCTAGGCCGAGGGGCGCCTTTACCAACCCCGATTGATACCTTGGCAATGATTCCCTGGCTCAGCGAATACCCGGATCGTACTTCTGCCGGGGTGCTGCGGAACGGTTTTACACATGGTTTCCGCATCCCGGTAGGGGACTTTCAGGGTGTAGGGATGTGCAAAAATCAACTTTCCGTTTTACAACATGCATCTGTAGTGCAAGAAAAAATTCAGAAAGAGGTTAGCCGGGGACGGGTCGCCGGCCCGTTTAGTGAGCCCCCGGTACCGGATTTCGTTTGTTCTCCGATAGGGGTGGTCCCCAAGAAAGACCCGGGTGAGTTTCGTTTGATTCATAATCTATCTGCTCCATATGGTCTTTCGGTGAACGACGCAATTGAGCCAGAAGTTTGTTCGGTGCGATACGCATCTTTTGATGAGGCGGTAGCCATCTTGAATCGCCTGGGGCACGGGACGTTGATGGCGAAATCTGATATCGAGTCAGCGTTCCGGTTGCTTCCGGTACACCCAGACGATCAGCGTCTTCTGGGATTCGGGTTCCAGGGGTCATTTTACATGGATAGGTGTATGCCAATGGGATGCTCTATATCATGTGCTTACTTTGAGAAATTCAGTACTTTCCTGCAATGGGTGTTCACTAAGAAAACGGGTTTCCGAAATGTAATGCACTACCTTGACGATTTTCTGTTCCTTGGCCCCGCCGGTACTCCCGAATGTGCCCGGGCCTTAGCTGAATTCTGTGTGTTAATGGATCATCTTGGCGTGCCATTGGCACCAGGTAAAACTATGGGTCCCACGACTTGCCTCGAGTTTTTGGGGATCGAGTTGGACTCAAGGGAGGGGTGCTTCCGTTTACCAGCTAGCAAAGTGTCGAAATTCAGGGCAGCCCTCCAAGTATGTTTAAAGGCATCCAAAGTTACACTGCATCAGTTGCAACAGTTAGTGGGAAAGTTGAACTTTGCCTTGAGGGTGATACCAATGGCTCGCCCCTTTTCCCGCTCAATTGCCCAAGCAATGGTTGGCTTAAAGGAGGGTCATCATCGCACAAGGTTATCGGCCGAGGTCCGCCAGGACATGCGGATTTGGTTAGCATTCTTGGCGGACTTCAATGGCCGGGTCGTCTGGAACAAGCCAGCCGTCTCCTCTGAAGAGCTTGGGCTATGGACAGATTCAGCAGGAAGCGTAGGTTTTGGCGCCATCTTCGGCACGAAATGGTCGGCACAAAAGTGGCCCCTATGGTGGCACGAGAAGGGGCTGACAAGTAACATCGCTTTCCTCGAACTATTTCCCATTCTGGTGGCCCTGAGAACCTGGCCAGAAGGGTTCAGAGATCATTCTGTTGTGTTCTGGTCCGATAATATGACCGTGGTAGAATGCATCAATAGTCAGGCAGCCCGTTGTAAGTTGATTTTGAGGCTCCTCAAAGAAATTGTCTTACTGTGTATGCAACTGAACGTAGTATTCAGAGCAAAACATGTCCCAGGGGTGATGAATCAGGCTGCTGATGCACTGTCTCGTTTTCACATGCAGGCTTTCTCGGGTTTCCTTCCTTCAGCGGACCCGGAGCCGGCACCCTTCCCCGAAGCTCTCTGGTCTCTCGGTGCCCCGAACTTCGTCACCTCGTGGGAGAGAGTCTAGCACCCAGGACAAGGAAGGCATATGAAGGGGCGTTCCAGGCCTATTTAGCCTTTTTGGGGGCAGAGAGAGGAGGACTTTGGGGTCAGGAGGAGTTGGTAGTACTTTTTCTGATGTCCTTACGTAGGGCTGGGAAATCGGTGGCTACGGCCCAAAGGCATCGTGCCGCCATTTCCTTTGTTGCCAGGGCCCATGGCATCCTGGACCCAACAGCGTCTTTCACGGTACAAAAAGCGCTACGTGGGTGGCAACGTCTAGAGGGTCGCAGAGTAGATGTACGACGACCGATAGGTCTAGACAGGTTGTCCCAGTTACTGGTCACGCTCCCGAACACATGCTCGTCCCCGTTCGAGACCTGTTTGTTCCGGACTGCATTTACGCTGGCATTTCACGGGGCTATGAGAGTTAGTGAGCTGGTTGCAAGGAACAAACGGGACGTGACGGGGGGCTTGTGCAGGGAGCATGTCCAGATCAGGGGTGATGCGATGATTGTCTCCTTTCTCAGGTCCAAGACTGACCAAGATGGGAGAGGGGACTGCACGATCATCCGCAGGAACCCCGACTCATCCATGTGTCCGGTACAGTGCTTAGAAGATTACCTAGCACGAAGGGTGGCATCATGGGGAGGGACATTGTTGAGGCATGCAGACGCCACCCCGCTGACGAGGTTTCAGTTTCAACGGGTGCTTGCAATGGCCATTGCCGCAGCGGGCATGGACCCGGGCGAATTTGGGACCCACTCCTTTCGTATAGGGGCTGCCACTGAAGCTACAGCCAGAGGTCTTAATGTAGAACAAGTGAAACGTGTGGGGCGCTGGTCCTCCAATTGTTATAAGAGGTACGTGCGATTGCACATGTTGTGAAACTGTAATCATGTACTCACGCCTCTTGTCTTTGTTTGTTTTCAGTTGCGCAAGCCTACGCGGCAGGGCAGACTGAGCAGTCGACCCAACACCAGGTCAGCGGTCGCACGTCACCGGCTGTGAGGAAGGAGGTTTGGGTCGTGGGCCACTCATACGTGAGACGGGCTGCAGACGTATTCAAAGCAGGTGACATGGTTCACGTACCTGAGGAATACGGGTACAGAGTGTCCTTCTACGGAAGGGGCGGTCTCTGTATTGACCAGTTTCAGGAATTTTTTGAGGGCTTGTTAGAGCGGATGAGGTCACCGCCGTCCATAGTCATAGTGCATTTGGGGGGCAATGATTTGGTCACCACCGGTAGACGACTTCTCCTGGAGGCTATGCTTTCCACGGTAAGTTGGTTAGCGAGGAGAGTTCCGGGGTGCCTAATCGCATGGTCTCATATGATCCCACGAAAAGTGTGGCGGGGGGCTATCTCGATCCCTGCTTTGAATCATTCTGTTAGAAAATTGAATAACAAAGTGAGTAGGTTGTTCCGTTCCAAGGCATTGCATTCGATCTCGCATAATTGTATTAATGATGACAGTATGTATCTGGGGGATGGTGTGCATTTGTCGAGGGCGGGGAATGAGTTACTCATAGGAGACTTCCTAGCCTGGTTAAAATCTTTGGAACATGACCTTTAGGTAGGAGTTTTGTGGGGGGTCCGGATAGCCGGTCAACTATCCGGACCTGTGGCGGTAAGGTCATGATCGGTGAGCACGAATTGGTAGATCCCTATGAGTGGGCGTCACCCAACACGGATGGGAGCGCTCGGGAGAGGTGGCCATTGGCCCCTCAGTGGGGAGGCGGTCCCGTCTAAGGGCGGGTCGCCGGAAGTAAAGGAAAGGCGGTCAAGGCCCCTTCCTTTGTAGGAGGGGTTACAGCCCCCTCCTGGGGAATTTCCCGGGGCCAGGGTCATCTGCGACGGCAGATGCGGTAAGTTGTGTGGGGTGGGGAGAGGTCAACGATACCTTCTAGATACCACACACAAGTGTTCGAACGACCTTTAAATGGCGTCGAGTCTTAAGGGCCCCCGTCAAGTCAAGGGAAATTGTTAGTAGTTGCACTTGAGGTAAGCCTCTGTGCTGTCGCCCCTCCCAAGTGGGAGGGGTAAGTCTGGTTAGGGATCTTGACACCGGTTATGACCTTGCCGTTGGCCCTTAAACGTTAGGATGTACAATTTCAGTGTTCTTAGAGAATGTTTTGTAGGATGCTAGTTCGGCTAGGAGAACCTCTGTATTAGAGATTATGTTAAGGTTAGCCAAACATCGTAATGTGATAATGAAATTGTACATAACATGAAAACGTTTAATGTTTTAATTTTGTTTTAATAAATACGGCCGGGATGGTCACTCCATCCCACATCCAAAAACTTTAAGAACTGTTTCCGGTTTCCCTCCTTTTGGGGATTGTGTTGAGAGGGGGTGGCGGGTATCTCAGCCATATGGAAAGGGGCGACCACTCGGTCCCCCCGAACGTATGGCTGAGTGCCTCGATCCCCCCGGGAAGCCATTTTTGGGCGGGAGGCGCGTCTCGGCTGGTATGCCCGAAGCGGCGTAGCCGGGGCGCGTTTTTTCCCGCCCTAGAATGGGCTGGCCTAGACACCGACGCAGCCGGCCACGCCCTCGGGGCGGGCAGGGGCGGGTTTTCGCCCACCCTGAAGACGGATAAAAGAAGGCGCAAGACCAGAAGACGTCCTCTTGTTCTTGTGCTCCGAAGCTGCACCCCCTCGCTACACGTGAGCTCGGGACGGAACGAAGAGCCAATTTTGACCCACCCACCAGCCCCTGAGGACAGCAAGTTGTTGTGCAATAAAGTGAAGTTATAAGTTGGTTTTTCCATTTCGTTTACAGGCTGTGACAGTATCAGTTTGTGGTTAATCATAATAAAGTATGGTGAATACAGTCTAGGTTGTTACGATTAAAATGAGTTGATGTAGTGTTGCATTTCTAGCAGGCTCTTTCGGTCGTAGTGACCAATGTTTTCATAGGTTCCAGAATTGTCGTATTTATTTTTGGTAGGCGGTAAGGTCATGATCGGTGAGCACTAATTGGTAGATCCCTATGAGTGGGCGTCACCCAACACGGATGGGAGCGCTCGGGAGAGGTGGCCATTGGCCCCTCAGTGGGGAGGCGGTCCCGTCTAAGGGCGGGTCGCCGGAAGTAAAGGAAAGGCGGTCAAGGCCCCTTCCTTTGTAGGAGGGGTTACAGCCCCCTCCTGGGGAATTTCCCGGGGCCAGGGTCATCTGCGACGGCAGATGCGGTAAGTTGTGTGGGGTGGGGAGAGGTCAACGATACCTTCTAGATACCACACACAAGTGTTCGAACGACCTTTAAATGGCGTCGAGTCTTAAGGGCCCCCGTCAAGTCAAGGGAAATTGTTAGTAGTTGCACTTGAGGTAAGCCTCTGTGCTGTCGCCCCTCCCAAGTGGGAGGGGTAAGTCTGGTTAGGGATCTTGACACCGGTTATGACCTTGCCGTTGGCCCTTAAACGTTAGGATGTACAATTTCAGTGTTCTTAGAGAATGTTTTGTAGGATGCTAGTTCGGCTAGGAGAACCTCTGTATTAGAGATTATGTTAAGGTTAGCCAAACATCGTAATGTGATAATGAAATTGTACATAACATGAAAACGTTTAATGTTTTAATTTTGTTTTAATAAATACGGCCGGGATGGTCACTCCATCCCACATCCAAAAACTTTAAGAACTGTTTCCGGTTTCCCTCCTTTTGGGGATTGTGTTGAGAGGGGGTGGCGGGTATCTCAGCCATATGAACCTTTGGCAATTCTTCACAGGAAATCCCGAGATTCTTTCATTAAAATTTTGGTTTTAAAAACACCAGGTAAGAATTTTTAAGGTCAAACGGCAAATTTTTTTTTGAAAGTTACAACGGAATCATTGCAGAATGACCAGCCGTTTCGAGACTTTAAATAAGCTGTATAATGTCCTGATGTTGTTGAAGGACCATCATGATAGATAATTGCTACAGTTACAAAAGTCCTTCCTGATATTGAAAGCTGAGAAGCCACAACATTTTTTATTAAAGTTGACAATTTTGATCCATCAGGCCTACATCGTTGGATCATTAAAATGACATACTGTCCATATCTACGTATAAATAATGTTGACATCATTTCAGATTTACATTGTCTACACTCCATGTTGTGATCCGCTGCATTTACTAGCTTATTAAAGGAGACTGATTTACTGTCTGGCAAAGTTAAATATATAAATCTTTCTGAGTCTACACTAGTAGTACTTGATACCCTACAATTCTCGCAGTCATGCTGCCATTGATAAGAAAGCCCAAACAGGTGATCTACATCTACACCCTCATCTTGCAATACATCAAGCATATACATTAAAAACTCCTGACAATCTTGCTGATTATTTTCAGAGAAGTCTGTTTGACCTGAACATTCATCTAACAGATAACGAACTTCAGACACACTTTCTACTTTTGTTCGATCAGTGCGACATTTCTCGAAAACAGAATTCAACAAACAGCATAAAATTTGTTCTGAATTCAACAGAATCTGTTCTTTTAAACTCTCTAGTGAAAAGAGAACATTAACCACTACATTTGCATAGCAGTTGACACCAGAACTGTTTTCAAATTGAAAACCGACAACATCTTCAACAGAATCCACTTTCTTTCTGCTAACAATTTTCGGTTCATTGACTTTTAGTCTTTTTGCAACAACCTCCCTACTATTACTGATATTTCTACGTTTCCGGCCTACCACACGTTTCTCAAACAAAGGATATTGGGGCAAATGTGGCGCATACTCTCTTCTTTACCTATTGTATTCCTTAACACAATCTAGATCCGCACAAATGTTTGTGACATCACAGTCAATCAAGTACAATCCTGATAAAGTTCTAACTCGTGACAATGCCATATATGCCATACCCTCCTTGAACACAGAACTGCCAATATTCACCAATGCACTGTCTACACTTAAACCTTGCGATTTATGAATTGTTACCGCATATGCCAAGCAAACAGGAAACTGTTTACGGCGAACATATAAGTCTTTAGCAAGCAAAAACCTAGCAGAACAACGACCAATTAGCTGTACTTCCTCAATGCCATCAAATTTAATTTTTAAAAATTCTATTCCATCTCTATTTCTGTACTTCTCAAAATCAACAACATTACCCATTGATCCATTTACCAGACCTCTTTCAACATGTAAATTTCTCCTCAAAATGATTCGGCAATTTAAACACACATTCAAAGTCTTTTCAAAACCCGCTGTTTTAGATATAGTCTTCTCTAATGAATCCAATTTTGATTTCAAATTTTCTGACAAAATAATTGTTGATCCCATGTGCTCTATTTTGTCAATAGCTTCAAGTTTCACAATCTCTTGCTTTTCTAAATTCAACATTTTGTTGTTGAAGATGGCACATTCTGCAAGAGTTGGCATCAAACATATTCCGGATTTCTTCTCAGTAATTTTCTGAAAAATATTCTCAGACACAATCTCTTGTTCGGGATATAAATTTGAAAGTAATCGTGCATTTAAAGCTTCTTTTCCATGCTCGGTCACTTTTCCAATTCTAATATCTTGTAGAATATTCTTGTAATCTTCATCTTTTGCCTGACTCATATTTTCATGCAGTTCAGCATAATTGAAGTTTAACCATATATTGACGTTGCCAATGCTCGCTAGGCACTTCCTGGTATCTTCATGCGTGAGTATTTTGAACACAGGTTGTCCTTTTACTGGTGTCAGCTGCAGAAGATCTCCGAAAACAATGATGTGTTTGCCACCAAATAACACATCATATTCAGTTTTAAGTACTTCTTGCATTCTCAAGTGCACAAAGGCAAGCATGACATTGGAAACCATGCTTACTTCGTCAATGATAAGTAGTTTCATTTTCCTCAAGACTCTTGAAACTTCACAGCAAGCATCCCCAGATAACTTGTGATATTGTAATTTGTTGTCATGCTCCACCGGCAGCATCAGTAGACGATGCAAAGTAATACCTTTAATGTTATGTGCTGCAAGTCCAGTAGGAGCGGTGACAACACAAGACAGCGATGACTCAGTCCTTTCCTGCAGATAGCATGAAATTGCTTTAATGAGGAAACTTTTTCCTGTTCCCGCTTCTCCACTCACATACAGTAGGACAGGCTTCAACGATGTACATGAGCACTCTTTCTTCTCATGACTTAATCTATGCTCAATTTGCTTGGTAACTTCATCATATATTTTCCTCTGCTCAACGTTGAGTTGTTTTTCCAAGTCTTCTAAGTTAACTGAATCCTCCTGAGCATGTGCCATGGCTCTTTCCACTTCATTCATAGCAGTGGCAGCTTCATTTTCGATAATAGGTCCTCCAAGTGGATCTTGACTCAATGAAACAGAACTCTGACTGTCCTGAGAACTGTCTCTGGCAATCTCGGCTGCAATCGTTGCTTCCTGCTCAATTTCCAAAGTTAGCATTTCTTGATATTTGGGAAAAGCAGGACATTCTATGGTATCCTTAGCAGCAGTGAAAGAGTCTTCGTAACAGAGGAAATCTCCAAGCAGTTCCTCTTCTGCACGCCAAGGCTTAAAAAGTTGCAAAAGTGCTAAATAGAAAAACTCCTTTTTTTCTGAAGATTCGCCACTCAATTTTCGATGGTTTACTAATTGGCATTTTCTTTGCTTGACCAGGCATCCCTCACTTCCAATTACAGCATACACTCCTTTCTCAATATCTTCTTTGATGTTCCTCTTGAATATATAATTTTGTAGAACCTCATATAGGCAAACATTCTCAAGGTGACTGCTTCGATTTGGATAATATGTATCCAACATGTTGGTCTTCAAAATGTCGGTACTGTTTGGTTCCTTTTCTGCCAAATATTCAATTTCCCGGACAGGTTTTAGAACCCGATTTCGCGTTGCAGCAAGACCAAGACTCGCCCAAACAATACTCCTGGATTTGGCATAGAGACTTGCTGAAGACAATCGATCTGAACATTCGTAAGCTCCGATTTCTCGATGCGACAACATCTTCAGACTGAAACTGTACAACTTCTTGCTGAGGCTCTTTTCATGGGAAATGTCCTCCCACATATCCTTCAGTTCTGTCTTTTCTTTTTTGGTGATGTAAGATGTCACATACCGAGCCACAGCCATACAGTTGTCACCCACAAACTCTATATCCATGTTAGCATTCCATATGGACAAAATCACTGGGTTGTAGTCGTTGATGTACTTGGACTCTTCGTTCCTTTTCAAATTGTATGTATTTTTGGGTGATTTCCTCGTCACATTATGTCGCAGTGAAGACATCAAACTGTTCACTTTTCCTTTAGAAATCACCGGTCGTGGAAAGTTGAAACGACATTTGGTGTAGAACTTGTCCTTGTTTCTGAATTTACGACGACAGTACTTTCCACAACGATGGCTTTGGAAACGTAGAACTTGTTCTCTTAGGCTTTTCTTCTCCGTTGCGTTTGGAACAGCACACGTAGAATACTGTTCTATGAAATTCATCACTAAGTCATCCGGATCTGTTCCAAATTTAGGTGCATCCTTGATCCACAACAACATATGTATATGAGGAGCACCTCTTGCTTGGTACTCCTTTCTCCAGAAGAAATCCAACACCTCTCCAAGAGGTGGATTCTTCTTATTTGTGATGAAAGACATCATAGCTTCAAATCTATGATTGAAGTACCTGCATACATTCACAGGATCCAAAGAACACAGTTCTCCAGGTGTCTTGAATTCAATGTTTTCAATATTTCCATTTGCCTCTCGTAGAAATTCAAGTAAATCTTCCCAGCCATACTCGGCACAGCTCAGACTGAGGAACCATGTCGGAGTTCCTAAGTTCCTCAGCATACATTTTAAATCACCATGACGACGGTACCAGTACTCATTAGTACCACGCTGACACGCCATGAGATTAATTAAGTGAGAATCCAAAATACTGTCTTGGACATTGACTTTATGCATAAAGACCCTTGCCGAGATATTTCGCATCTGTATACCACTTTTTAAGATGTGGTTCACTGCATATGACAGTCCAGACAGATCGCTTTCAAACAGGAGATGAAACAAATAGGGAATGCATTGACGAAACCTAGGATCTTCTGCATACAATCGTAAAGTCCGGTATTCAGACGCAGGAATTTGATGAGGTCGCTCATCATATCTTCCTCCTCGACCTGTGGGAAATAGCTGTGGGAAACACCGAGCTTCCAAACTTTCCTCCCAAACACTAATGGGACTCCCTTTGGCTTGTTTCATTTGAAACAACTCAATAGCATTCCCCATGACTTCCTTGGAATGCAAAGGATGAACACTATAATGTTCATATATTTCTTCACTTTTAGAGGCCTCTACTTTCTCAATTTGGCCAGCACACAAATCGCTATCCTCTTCATCACTTACTTCCTCTTCTGCAACATATACATTCTTATAGTACTTATTATTTTTCTTCAAATACACTGTTGCCTTTTTGACTTTCCTAACATCCACAAAATCTTGTCATATTTTCTTATTCTTTGTCGGAACCCCATTAACCAAGATAACGAGAGGTTCCTCTTCCACTTTTTCTATTCCAATTGTGTTAATGTTTTTGTTCAAATCTAGAGGCAAATAAACAACTCTTCCCTTTAATCCTCTCTGTAAATCTGCTGGAGGCAACTTCCCTGTCATTGGCTCCATTCTTACAATAGCCTGAAAGGGATGGATACTTTGAATCAAAATAGATTCATAAGTATTTAAATTCTTCAATTCAGAAGGAATCTCAACCAATTCCAGATTATTATGAACTGCCCTAGCAGGCATCTGGTTTTGGTTTAATTTATTACAACAATAAGTACACACACGTTGATCCGATCCTAAATCAAAATAATTTTCTACCATCAAGTATGTGGCAAAATCCTTCCATTCACTATTATTTTCCCTTTCACTTTTTGCATATAAATCCACTACCTTAGTCTGATTCTTATAATAAGTGCGTCGACAACATACACAAGTGAAATTAGGCCTCTCACTTGATTTCATCTGAAACGTGGCAATTTCCTTCTGAAAATTATCTGTACTGGAAACCTGTACATTATCTTCAACATTACCCTCTACTTCAGGGTCAATTTGAACATTCTCATCTTTACTACTAAAGTAACAAAACTCAATTTCTTCACAAATATTCTTCACATCTATTTCAGAACCATGCAAAAGAGCAGCACATAATTGTTTAAGAATAATTGCTGGACTCTTAGCATAATACAACATTCTCACTAATTTTCTCACTTTATTATGATGCACTGCTACCATCCTGAAATGATGAAAAACACTCTGGCATACTCTCCTGGAAAGACAAGCCAGTGAATGACCACGCAAACCTGTCATTTGTCTCACTCTGCAAGGATCTAAATCTTGCAACAACTTCATTTTCTGCTTCAAACTTTTCTTATTAAATGTCCGTATAAAATCACAAAGCAAATTGATGGAAACCTGTCGCACACTGCAAATAGAACTACACTTCCAAATGTACACAGGACCCTTAGGACGTCTTCCTAAAACCTCATCACTTAGCACCTCTTCTGTCTCTGTTGTCACAAGTTTTTCTTTTTCAACTGGACAACCATCCTTCACTTCATAAGCTCGACCACTGGTGTCAACTGCAAACACCAAATCATTATCCTGAAAATAACTCTCCTCATTAAAAAATGCCTCAGAACTTGAACTATGCATCCATTCTCCGGAAAAAACTTCACAAAAGTTACTACGATTTACTACTCTCTTCCATCTACTGTTTGTTTTGAAATCAGAAATTACCTTGCTTAGTTTCCTAATTCTATTGATTACCAAAATAAACAACTTTCGCTTAATTTCAAAAGCATGATCAATAATTTTCTCTACATTTTTCTTCTTCTTATAAAATGCCGCTTTCTGTTGGCCTTTCTTAATATTTTTTAATAAATTAACTATTATCCTGTTACGGAACATTCTTTTTCGAATGTCCCTAAACTGTTGTTTCCTTCTACTATCATGCACAGAGTTATCTCTTCCTCTACCAGTAACATTTTTGATGGGTCTTTCCTTTCCATTTAAATTACTCTTCTTTTTCTGAACTGAAACATTTTTGCGATAAATACTTTTTTTACTAAAAATATTTTTTAAGAATGATTTTGTGCTCTTACCCGGAGCTTTCTTGGTGTTTTGATAAGTATTTGGGGAAGAGGACTGCTGCAATAAAACATCATCCTGCTATCTTTGACGTTTTCTAGCCTTTCTAATACGATTTTTCGTTGGCATTTTTCAAATTAAAAAAAAATCTGCAGTTGAATCTGTGGAAAAATATAATAAAAAATGTTATTAACCACTATTACCAAACAGTAAATGAATAACAGTCATCAAAAACTTAACGCCCTACTTATTATTTAACATAGCAAATCTTTTGCACCAGCACTGCATCACAAGGACATTTTCAGTCATTTCCTCTTGAATGCAGGTATACAATTAATTTATATGCTGTGTTTAAAAACGATTTTTTGAAATCAATTACATTTCTGGATATGTACTGGTAGAGCTTCATAGGTTGCTTTGGGTCATATTTATAAGGCATATGAGTGTCTATAATGTTATTTTTCCTTTTTAAATGGAAAGCGTTCTTCATGGTGCAAGTTTCTTGTAAATACGCTCCCACCTGCGAAACTGAACTTTGCGATGCGAAGCTGATTGCCCCCCCGGTGTCTGTCAACATTCTAAACAGACCGGAGCGGCCGCCATCTTATCTCTCGGTAGGATCGAGAGAGAAGAAGAGGTGAAAAACGAAGGGGGAATTTAATGAAAGGGGGCAAGGTATACCCCTCTTGATCCCCTAGGAATGTTGTTGGGGTTTTTAAAGGGTCCCGTGGGGAAAATAAAAAAAATATATTTTTCACGGTAGAAGCGCTTCCCGAACACCGAACTGGGCCGCAAACTGCTGGCGAAACGGGAATTCGCCATTTTGTGCTTCGTTTTAATTAAATTACTAGGTATAAGGGGGTGCGGGAGACCATTTTGTGCTTCGTTTTAATTAAATTACTAAGTATAAGGGGGTGCGGGAGACGTATCCTAATCCCTTATATTTTCTGAGGGTGGCTGAGAAGGCTCATATATGTTGATACATGTGTTCCAGCGGCTGTGCGTGAGCTTTTTTTTTTTTTTGCTGCGTGACGTCTGTTAACGTTCGATTCGAAGGAAATCAGGAAGTGTTGACCACCAATTTGTCAGTGCGATAAAATGTTTTGTTATAAATGAATCCTTATTGATAAACATTGTCTGCGCCATCTTGTCTTTTTTACAATGCCACAATTTTGTCGTGCACGGCAGCCATTTTAGATGCCAGGCCGGTCCCAGGCTATCACCTAGCCCTGCGGTTGTAGTTTATGGCCCTAGCTGTAGAGAATCCAGACATGCCAACCCTCCCGATTCAGGCGTCAGACTACTGATTTCAGTGCTACTCTCCCGCCTCCCGATTCCTGCAAACAAAAACCCGGGGGCATATTACCAACAACTAGCGATAACTTGTTTAGAGACAAAAATTATCGCCGCACATCGGCGATTTTTATCGCAGATAAACCTTGCTATTAGCAAGGTTTATCGCAAATGCGATAAAAAACGGCCGCAATGCATGAATATCGCTGAAAAGTCAGCAATATTCATGCATTATCCAGCAAATGCTCTTATCCATGTTATCCACCTCCCATTGGATAACATGGCTAAGAACTGCTCATGGCCCCATGAGGAACGCTTTCCATTTAAAAAGGAAAAAATAACATCATAGAAAAGAATCGTTTTTAAACACAACATATAAATCAATTGTATACCTGCATTCAAGAGGAAATGACTGAAAATGTCCTTGAGACACATGAAAGCGTTTTCTGGAATGCCCTAGCACCATTTTTTGGACATTATTAACATGGCTATGTCACTCCCATAATCAAAATCTAAATTTGCCAAGCGCAGGTGGGAGCGTATTTACAAGACACTTGCCCCATGAGGAATGCTTTCCATTTAAAAAGGAAAAAATAACATCAAAGACACTCAAATGCCTTATAAATATGACCCAAAACAACCTATGAAGCTCTAGCAGTACATATCCAGAAATGTAATTGATTTCAAAAATGGTTTTTAAAAACAACATATCTGTTTCAGCTTACATAAGAGACCATGGAATGGGCTTCATATACAACAATAACTTGTGTTACTGCATGCCAGAATGCTACACCGAATATGCAATTACAATTTCTCAAAGTAACAAAATCTATTTCTATATCACTACAGACAAAGCCACAGTTTAAAAACACAGCTTTCTTCATCATTTTCTCCTTAGCAAGGTTTATCGCAAATGCGATAAAAAACGGCCGCAATGCATGAATATCGCTGAAAAGTCAGCGATATTCATGCATTATCCAGCAAATGCTCTTAGCCATGTTATCCACCTCCCATTGGATAACATGGCTAAGAACTGCTCGCAAATGCGAGAAAAAAAACGGCCGCAATGCATGAATATCGCTGAAAAGTCAGCGATAGTCATGCATTTTCCAGCAAATGCTCTTAGTCATGTTATCCACCTCCCATTAAATAACATGGCTAAGAACTGCTCAGGGCCCCATGAGGAACGCTTTCCATTTAAAAAGGAAAAAATAACATCATAGAAAAGAATCGTTTTTAAACACAGCATATAAATCAATTGTATACCTGCATTCAAGAGGAAATGAATGAAAATGTCCTTGAGACACATGAAAGCGTTTTCTGGAATGCCCTAGCACCATTTTTTCGACAATATTAACATGGCTATGTAACTCCCATAATCAAAATCTAAATTTGCCAAGCGCAGGTGGGAGCGTATTTACAAGACACTTGCCCCATGAGGAATGCTTTCCATTTAAAAAGGAAAAATAACATCAAAGACACTCAAATGCCTTATAAATATGACCCAAAACAACCTATGAAGCTCTAGCAGTACATATCCAGAAATGTAATTGATTTCAAAAATTATTTTTATAAACAACATATCTGTTTCAGCTTACATAAGAGACCATGGAATGGGCTTCATATACAACAATAACTTGTGTTACTGCATTCCAGAATGCTACACCGAATATGCAATTACAATTTCTCAAAGTAACAAAATCTATTTCTATATCACTACAGACAAAGCCACAGTTTAAAAACACAGCTTTCTTCATCATTTTCTCCTTAATTCATACTATTCTCTATCTAAAATAAATAAATCTTTTCTCACCTTAGCAAATACTTTTTGAGTTTTGAAAACAGTCTCAGAAATACACCAAATTGTCTTCAGCAGAAGAAAAAGGATGCACTCCAGAGTCTGCAGCTATTGAAAGCACAGAAATACAGATATTCATTTCACATATCTCTCATATTAGCCAATCATAACTCTTCCCTCACTTTTTTCAAATCAAAACCCTTCCCCCCTCTGCCCTCTCTGCCTTTTCTCCATAGCAACGACCTCCTGGAAGACCTCTCATGTTTGCAAATTCACACAACAATGTTTCAATTGAACTCTGAACTCTCAGTGAACCTGCGTATCCAGTGCAATCTTTCATTAAAAGTTTCTTCCTTGACCATTCAAATTACATCTTTCAAAGAACACATCCATGCACCCTAACTTTCTTTTTTCAGAAATGGAAATACACCAATCACTACTAATGAATCATTAGCATTGGAAATCCACAGTTTTTTTTCTTTACAAACTCCTACTGTTTCAACTGCCCTTTCATTACCACACTTCATCTGACTGCAGCCCAACCTTCTCCCACCATGTTTAAGGTCTGGATTGTTGGACATAGTTACATCCACTGGGCTCAAAGGTATGCTGAGAACAGAAATTTACACAACCTCAATTTACAAGATGTGGAAATTAAGTGGTTGGGCCAAAGAGGATTAAAATGTCACCAATTGATACCATTGGTGAAAACCTGTATGCATTTGCCAAAACCTGACCTGTTAATAGTGCACTGTGGAGGTAATGATTTGGGCACTTTGACAGGGGTAGGTCTGGAAATGCATTTAAAGGACACCTTTGAGCAATTAATGGCACTTTTTCCTCAAACTGCCTTGGTATATTCCAATATATGCCAAAGACAGAAATGGAGGTGGTCCAACCAATTTTGTCCACAAATTGAGAAGTCGAGGAAGCATGTAAACAAATCTGTTTCAGCTTTCATGAGAGACCATGGAATGGGCTCCCTGTACAACAATAACTTGCGTTACTACATGCAAGATATCTACAGAGGAGATGGAGTTCACTTCTCAGATGAGGGCAACAGAATTTTCATTCTGAATTTAAGACTGTGCATTGGTACCTACTTATAAGTACCTAAATGTACCATAAACCCAAAAGCTCTTCTCATAGCTACCCTTCATCTAATCACTCACAATTATTATTTTTTTCTAACTTTTTTCACTAATTTTCCACAAAATACGCTCCCCGAGGCGCTACCCGGTTCGCTAACCAAAAGCTAACCTCGCGGAATTTTTTTTTAAAATGTTTTTTTCCGCACATATGGAAAGGGGCGACCACTCGGTCCCCCCGAACGTATGGCGGAGTGCCTCGATCCCCCCGGGAAGCCATTTTTGGGCGGGAGGCGCGTCTCGGCTGGTATGCCCGAAGCGGCGTAGCCGGGGCGCGCTTTTTCCCGCCCTAGAGTGGGCTGGCCTAGACACCGACGTAGCCAGCCCCGCCCTAGGGGCGGGCAGGGGCGGGTTCTCGCCCGCCCTGAAGACGGATAAAAAGAGACGCAAGACCAGAAGACGTCCTCTTGTTCTTGTGCTCCGAAGCTGCACCTCCTCGCTACACGTGAGCTCGGGACAGAACGAAGAGCCAATTTTGAGCGTTTTGATCTTTTTCTTTGTTTTCTAGATACTTCCTCGGAGAGATGCCCAAGAAAGGCGCGAAGAGAATGACGACCGACCAGATGGTGCGGGCCCTTTGCAAAGAAGTGTCCGACATAAAGAAACGGTTGGCTGAACGAGACGGGGAGGAGGGTACGGGCCCTGCGCCGGCTGGAGGGAGACCTAAGAGGCCGAGAAGGGTTCCAGCCGGTGGAGACGTCCCGGTTCCCTCTACCCCGCTCGAGGCGCCGACCCCAGTACCGATCGAGGGGAATCCAATCCCTGTTGTCGTCACCCCGACACCCAAGGAAGACATGCCCCCCGAGCTGGCAGCACAGCTAGCGGCATGGTTGGGGGATAGTAGTGATGGCGCCACGGCTGCCGAGGCACAGGCGCTGATAAAGGGACTTCGTGAGAAGAGGGAGGCAGCTAAAGTGACTGCGCCGTTGGCGGGGATAGACAAGCCGCAAGCGGCAGAAGCTGCGTCCGGTTCAGGTAAGCGGCCATTGCCGATTGCAAGGGACGAGTCAGCACCCTCTCGTAGAGAGAGACTGGGACAACATGTGCCTTTGGCTATAAAGGAAAAGATCTGGGCCGGGGAGTACGTGAATATTTTCTCCTTGCTTGTTGATCATTATGAGATGGAGCATGTTAAAAGTCAGAAGGACTTAATGCATCCGAGTGTTTGGCGCGCAAAAATGGCCGCCTTTAAGGTAAATGAGAATATTGGCAACTGGGGCAATGCGTGGGGTATTTTTACATCGATTTTGGGGGGACGTAGGCCCGAGTTGCTTCCTGAGTTTCCCATTTATCAATCACGAATTATGGGGTACTCGACATCGTATCAAGGTAACCATTGGTTTTGTTATGACAATCTGTTCAGGAAAGAGAAGGAACATAACAAGAGTTTGACTAGGGATTGTTACGATTCTGTAACATGGGATAAAATGAAAGAATCGGGAATGTTAAGAATGCCATTGGTTGGGAGCAATGTTATTGATTACTCCCGCCAAAATGTGGGGACGCCCTTTCGACCAAGTACGAGCACCGACGACCAGTCGAGGCCCGCAGGCAATACAGGGAGAAAGGGTTTCTGTTTTAATTTCAACAAAGGGAAATGTACCAGGCCTCCGGGATTGTGTAAATTCAAACACGAATGTAGTACGTGTGGGTCGTCCCATCCTGAGTCATCGTGCAGAGCCAGAACGGGTGAGAATGGGGGTAAGGGAGGCGCCAAACAGGTCTAAGCTAGGCCGAGGGGCGCCTTTACCAACCCCGATTGATACCTTGGCAATGATTCCCTGGCTCAGCGAATACCCGGATCGTACTTCTGCCGGGGTGCTGCGGAACGGTTTTACACATGGTTTCCGCATCCCGGTGGGGGACTTTCAGGGGGTAGGGATGTGCAAAAATCAACTTTCCGTTTTACAACATACATCTGTAGTGCATGAGAAAATTCAGAAAGAGGTTAGCCGGGGACGGGTTGCCGGCCCGTTTAGTGTACCCCCGGTACCGAATTTTGTTTGTTCTCCGTTAGGGGTGGTCCCCAAGAAGGACCCAGGTGAGTTTCGTTTGATCCATAATCTGTCTGCTCCACATGGTCTTTCGGTGAACGACGCAATTGATCCAGAAGTTTGTTCGGTGCGATACGCATCGTTTGATGAGGCAGTAGCCATCTTGAATCGCCTGGGGCCCGGGACGTTGATGGCGAAATCAGATATCGAGTCAGCGTTCCGGTTGCTCCCGGTACACCCAGACGATCAGCGTCTTTTGGGATTCGGGTTCCAGGGGTCATTTTACATGGATAGGTATATGCCAATGGGTTGCTCTATATCATGTGCTTATTTTGAGCAATTCAGTACTTTCCTGCAATGGGTGTTTACTAAGAAAACGGGTTTCCAAAATGTAATGCACTACCTTGACGACTTTTTGTTCCTGGGCTCCGCCGGAAATCCCGAATGTGCCCAGGCCTTAGATGAATTCTGTGTGTTGATGGGTCATTTTGGCGTGCCATTGGCACCGGGTAAGACTATGGGTCCCACGACTTGCCTCGAGTTTTTGGGGATCGAGTTGGACTCAAGGGAGGGGTGTTTCCGTTTACCAGCTAGCAAAGTGTTGAAATTCAGGACAGCCCTCCAAGTATGTTTAAATGCATCTAAGGTTACACTGCATCAGTTGCAACAATTAGTGGGAAAGTTGAACTTTGCCTTGAGGGTGATCCCAATGGCTCGCCCCTTTTCCCGCTCGATTGCCCAATCAATGGTTGGCTTAAAAGAGGGTCATCATCACACGAGATTATCGGCCGAGGTCCGCCAGGACATGCGGATTTGGTTAGCATTTTTGGCGGACTTCAATGGCCGAGTCGTCTGGAACAAGCCAGCCGTGTCCTCCGAAGAGCTTGGGCTATGGACAGATTCAGCAGGAAGTATAGGTTTTGGCGCCATCTTCGGCACAAAATGGTCTGCACAAAAATGGCCCCTATGGTGGCACGAGGAGGGGTTGACGGGTAATATAGCTTTCCTTGAACTATTTCCCATTCTGTTGGCCCTGAGAACATGGCCAGAGGGGTTCAGAGATCATTCTGTCGTGTTCTGGTCCGACAATATGACCGTGGTAGAATGCATCAATAGTCAGGCAGCCCGTTGTAAATTGATTTTGAGGCTGCTCAAAGAAATTGTCTTACTGTGTATGCAACTGAACGTGATATTCAGAGCAAAACATGTCCCAGGGGTGATGAATCAGGCTGCTGATGCACTGTCTCGTTTTCACACGCAGGCTTTCTCGGGTTTCCTTCCTTCCGCGGACCCAGAGCCGGCACCCTTCCCCGAAGCTCTCTGGTCTCTCGGTGCCCCGAACTTCGTCACCTCGTGGGAGAGAGTCTAGCACCCAGGACAAGGAAGGCATATGAAGGGGCGTTTCAGGCCTATTTAGCCTTTTTGGGGGCAGAGAGAGGGGGACTGTGGGGTCAGGAAGAGTGTGTAGTACTTTTTCTGATGTCGTTACGTAGGGCTGGGAAATCGGTGGCTACGGCCCAAAGGCATCGTGCCGCCATTTCCTTTGTTGCCAGGGCCCATGGCATCCAGGACCCGACAGCGTCTTTTACAGTACAAAAGGCGCTGCGTGGGTGGCAACGCCTAGAGGGTCGCAGAGTAGACGTAAGACGACCGATAGGTCTAGATAGGTTGTCCCAGTTACTGGCCTCACTCCCTAACACATGCTCGTCCCCTTTCGAGACCTGTTTGTTCCGGACTGCATTTACGCTGGCATTTCACGGGGCTATGAGAGTTAGTGAGCTGGTTGCAAGGAACAAACAGGATGTGTCGGGGGGCTTGTGCAGGGAACATGTTCAGATCAGGGGCGATGCGATGATTGTCTCCTTTCTCAGGTCCAAGACCGACCAAGATGGGAGGGGGGACTGCACGATCATTCGCCGGACCCCCGGGTCCTCCATGTGTCCGGTACAGTGCTTAGAAGATTACCTAGCACGAAGGGTGGCATCATGGGGGGGGACATTGTTGAGGCATGCAGACGCCACCCCGCTGACGAGGTTTCAGTTTCAGCGGGTGCTTGCAATGGCCATTGCCGCAGCGGGCTTGGACCCGGGCGAATTCGGGACCCATTCCTTTCGGATAGGGGCTGCCACTGAAGCTACAGCCAGGGGTCTTAATGTAGAACAAGTAAAACGTGTGGGGCGTTGGTCCTCCAATTGTTATAAGAGGTACGTGCGATTGCACATGTTGTGAAGCTGTAATCATGTACTCACGCTTCTTGTCTTTGTTTGTTTTCAGTTGCGCAAGCCTACGCGGCAGGGCGGACTGTGCAGTCGACCCAACACCAGGCCAGCGGTTGCACATCACCGGCTGTAAGGAAGGAGGTGTGGGTCGTGGGCCACTCATACGTGAGACGGGCCGCGGACGTATTCAAAGCAGGTGACATGATTCACGTACCTGGGGAATACGGGTACAGAGTGTCCTTCTACGGAAGGGGCGGTCTCTGTATTGACCAGTTTCAGGAATTTTTTGAGGGTTTGTTAGAGCGGATGAGGTCACCGCCGTCCATAGTCATAGTGCATTTAGGGGGCAATGATTTGGTCACTACCGGTAGACGACTTCTCCTGGAGGCTATGCTTTCCACGGTAAGTTGGTTAGCAAGGAGAGTTCCGGGGTGCATAATTGCGTCGTCTCATATGATCCCACGAAAAGTATGGCGGGGGGCTATCTCGATCCCTGCTTTAAATCATTCTGTTAGAAAGCTGAATAACAAAGTGAGTAGGTTGTTCCGTTCCAAGACATTGCATTCGATCTCGCATAGTTGTATTAATGATGACAGTATGTATCTGGGGGATGGTGTGCATTTGTCGAGGGTGGGGAATGAGTTACTCATAGGAGACTTCTTAGCTTGGTTAAAATCATTAAAACATGACCTTTAGGTAGGAGTTTTGTGGGGGGTCCGGATAGCCGGTCAACTATCCGGACCTGTGGCGGTAAGGTCATGATCGGTGAGCACTAATTGGTAGATCCCTATGAGTGGGCGTCACCCAACACGGATGGGAGCGCTCGGGAGAGGTGGCCATTGGCCCCTCAATGGGGAGGCGGTCCCGTCTAAGGGCGGGTCGCCGGAAGTAAAGGAAAGGCGGTCAAGGCCCCTTCCTGTGTAGGAGGGGTTACAGCCCCCTCCTGGGGAATTTCCCGGGGCCAGTGTCATCTGCGACGGCAGATGCGGTAAGTTGTGTGGGATGGGGGGAGGTCCACGATACCTTCTAGACACCACACACAAGTCTTCGAACGACCTTTAAATGGCGTCGAGTCTTAAGTGCCCCCGTCAAGTCAAGGGAAATTGTTAATAGTTGCACTTGAGGTAAGCCTCTGTGCTGTCGCCCCTCACAAGTGGGAGGGGTAAGTCTGGTTAGGGATCTTGACACCGGTTATGACCTTGCCGTTGGCCCTTAAACGTTAGGATGTACAATTTCAGTGTTTCTAGAGAATGTTTTTGTAGGATGCTAGTTCGGCTAGGAGAAACTCTGTATTAGAGAATATGTTAAGGTTAGCCAAACATCGCAATGTGATAATGAAATTGTACATAAAATGAAACGTTTAATGTTTTAATTTTTTGTTTTAATAAATACGGCCGGGGAGGGTCACTCCCTCCCCACATCCAAAAACTTCAAGAACTGTTTCCGGTTTCCTTCCTTTTGGGGATTGTGTTGAGAGGGGGTGGCGGGTATCTCAGCCATATGGAAAGGGGCGACCACTCGGTCCCCCCGAACGTATGGCGGAGTGCCTCGATCCCCCCGGGAAGCCATTTTTGGGCGGGAGGCGCGTCTCGGCTGGTATGCCCGAAGCGGCGTAGCCGGGGCGCGCTTTTTCCCGCCCTAGAGTGGGCTGGCCTAGACACCGACGTAGCCAGCCCCGCCCTAGGGGCGGGCAGGGGCGGGTTCTCGCCCGCCCTGAAGACGGATAAAAAGAGACGCAAGACCAGAAGACGTCCTCTTGTTCTTGTGCTCCGAAGCTGCACCTCCTCGCTACACGTGAGCTCGGGACAGAACGAAGAGCCAATTTTGACCCACCCACCAGCCACTGAGGACAGCAAGTTGTTGTGCAATAAAGTGAATTTATAAGTTTGTTTTTCCATTCCGTTTACAGGCTGTGAAAGTATCAGTTTGTTGTTGATCATAATAAAGTATGGTGTATATCGTGTAGGTAGTTACGATTAAAATGATTTGATGTAGTGTTGCATTTTAGCATGTTCTTTCGGTCGTAGCGACCAATGTTTTTCATAGGTTTGAATAAAAATTGTCGTATTTATTTTTGGTAGGCGGTAAGGTCATGATCGGTGAGCACTAATTGGTAGATCCCTATGAGTGGGCGTCACCCAACACGGATGGGAGCGCTCGGGAGAGGTGGCCATTGGCCCCTCAATGGGGAGGCGGTCCCGTCTAAGGGCGGGTCGCCGGAAGTAAAGGAAAGGCGGTCAAGGCCCCTTCCTGTGTAGGAGGGGTTACAGCCCCCTCCTGGGGAATTTCCCGGGGCCAGTGTCATCTGCGACGGCAGATGCGGTAAGTTGTGTGGGATGGGGGGAGGTCCACGATACCTTCTAGACACCACACACAAGTCTTCGAACGACCTTTAAATGGCGTCGAGTCTTAAGTGCCCCCGTCAAGTCAAGGGAAATTGTTAATAGTTGCACTTGAGGTAAGCCTCTGTGCTGTCGCCCCTCACAAGTGGGAGGGGTAAGTCTGGTTAGGGATCTTGACACCGGTTATGACCTTGCCGTTGGCCCTTAAACGTTAGGATGTACAATTTCAGTGTTTCTAGAGAATGTTTTTGTAGGATGCTAGTTCGGCTAGGAGAAACTCTGTATTAGAGAATATGTTAAGGTTAGCCAAACATCGCAATGTGATAATGAAATTGTACATAAAATGAAACGTTTAATGTTTTAATTTTTTGTTTTAATAAATACGGCCGGGGAGGGTCACTCCCTCCCCACATCCAAAAACTTCAAGAACTGTTTCCGGTTTCCTTCCTTTTGGGGATTGTGTTGAGAGGGGGTGGCGGGTATCTCAGCCATATAAGCCTCCTCAGCCACCCTCAGAAAACCTAGGGAGTCAAGATAAGTCTACCGTGCCCCCTTCTACCCATTCTGAACATTATTTGCCCTCCATCTTGTATCTTAAAGCGACCGAAACACAAAATGGTGGACTCCCGTGACGCTTAAGGTTCGCTAACCGGGCCGCTTTCCAGAAAGCGGTCCTAAAAAAAGGTGGGAAAGTAATTTACAGAAAAACGACTAGAGACACTCTCACCAAATATAGATTAGCTCATACTACATACCAATCCCTTTCATTCTCACAAATTTGATTGAAATTTCATTTAGCCATTTAGCCTGTAGACCTATCTAAATACCCTGAGGTAAATTACTTCACAAAACACATCTAAAATATTGGAATTGACAACCAATGAAAATTTTACTTTCATTTACAATTTTTATTACCTGACATTTGATTGGTTATATACCTGAATATATATAAAGGAAGAGAAGGAAACACAGCCATTTTCACTGCTACTTCCTGAACTACATTTCAAGAGCCTTTTCACCTCCCTGTAAAGTAAATTGATAATTTGTAAGTGGCACTTTAAATTAATTTGTAAAAACGTTTTTTGATAATTATTTACTGTCCCCCTGCTATAGTTATAGATACAGATAAGCTCCTCTGTTATATTTATTGATTGACTTACACTTCTCTGCTATAATTATGAATTTACTTACTTTAACTTCACTGTTAAAAAAACAGAACTACATGTCTGAACTTAAACCCAACAGTGCCCTAACTCTTCTAATATCATTATTTTTTTATGCAATTTACAGCAAAAAAATGGAAGGGGAGCACGAAAAAACCAATGTTTCCTTCGACATTACAACAGAAGAGATTTTAACTGAAGAAAATTTGGATGAAGATTTTATGGATGAATCTTTTGATGAACAATTTATTGAAAGCTTACAAGACATAGAAACATGCATGTTTGACGAGATTCCAGATGATGTAATGCTGGAAGTTTTAATGAACTATGAAAATAATAAATACATTTTTTTTAAATCAAAATAAATAAATAAATAAAAAAAACGAACAAAAACAGCAAATAATTAACATACAGTATTAGAAAAGTCTATCATTCTTTTATCCTTATAGTACGCTGCCCAGAACGCTTTCCGGTTCGCGAACTTGGCGCTTACCACGCAAAAAAAAAAAATATTTTTTTTTTTTTAACCCTCCTAGGCCCTTTTAAAACCTCCACATAAAACCTAGGGGTCAACGAGGATCTACTATGCCCCCTTATTATATTTCCCCCTTTGTTTTGGCCTCCTCTTGTCTCTCGATCCTACCGAGAGACAAGATGGCGGCCGCTCCGGACTGTTTAGAATGTTGACAGACACCGAAGGGCCAATCAGCTTCGCATCGCAAAGTTCCGATACACGAAAAGTTCGCTAACCGGATCGCTGCCCGGAGTGCTGTTACAGATATATATCTTGATTTAAACGTTAATTTCTCAAAATCCACTGAAGCACATATATTGAGACCTAGCAAAGGCACATCGGGTTAACAGTCCCTACAATTTTGCCAAGTTTCGTGGAAATCCATTCAGCCGTTCGGGCTAAAAGTGAGTCCAACCGCCCTATGGAAATTAACATGGGAAAAACGCGTTTTGGGACCCCCCTTTTTTCTCGGCCCCCCCTTGACAACCCCCCCCCAAATTTCCAGGAGCTGCTCAGAAACAAAATGTGCCATTTTCCTGAAAATTTCAGCCGATTCCGTCCACAAACGCCAAAGTTATTAGACATAGAATTTTCAGAAATCCCATAGAGAAAAAATCCTAACTATATATACCTACTGGCGACCGCCAGTAGGTGATATATATATATATATATATATATATATATATATATATATATATATATATATATATATATATATATATATATATATATATATATATATATATATATATATATGAAGAACCACTTCCCAAAATGAAAAGCGCGGAGGTCAGAGGGGAATCTTTCGGAAGCCCTTTATTTCACAGAAACATTCTTTTGAAGCGGCAAATGCATTTCGGCAAACCAATGCCTTCCTCAGTGCCCATGTTCAAAATAAAGTCTCGCATTAACTTCAACACTTCTGCTTCGCTGTGTGCTGCGGTCGACACTGAATACCTCCCCTCATTAGTAGGCTCACCTGTTGGCAGTCACGTGCAAGTAAGGGGACTCCAACTCCCAGCAAACACCATGTTCGTTTTGTTGGGCCAGTGGTGTGGGAGGCAGGCAAAGAATGTTAAAATCCAGTTCAATGTCTTTTGCAGAAATGAAGGTGAGTCTTTGTAAAATGTGACCGCTTAACAAAGTTCTTCCTCCGGTCCCCTCAGGGCTGCTGGGCCAAGTAGACAGCGGTATGCCTGTGCGGGATAGCCGTGTGGCAACACAGTAATCTAACGGGGGTAGATACCTCCCTCCGCACTGCTTCTCCTGTCTCTACGGCGTACTCCGGACTTCTCGATACCTCGAGTCCTTACAGCCACTGCACGCAGTGAATTGCCAGTCTCCGTCCGGGTAACTTGTCAGCAGGACCTTCCGTGTCGCGCTCCTGGCTTGGCGCGAATATATGAAGAACCACTTCCCAAAATGAAAAGCGCGGAGGTCAGAGGGGAATCTTTCGGAAGCCCTTTATTTCACAGAAACATTCTTTTGAAGCGGCAAATGAATTTCGGCAAACCAATGCCTTCCTCAGTGCCCATGTTCAAAATAAAGTCTCGCATTAACTTCAACATTTCTGCTTCGCTGTGTGCTGCGGTCGACACTGAATACCTCCCCTCATTAGTAGGCTCACCTGTTGGCAGTCACGTGCAAGTAAGGGGACTCCAGCTCCCAGCAAACACCATGTTCGTTTTGTTGGGCCAGTGGTGTGGGAGGCAGGCAAAGAATGTTAAAATCCAGTTCAATGTCTTTTGCAGAAATGAAGGTGAGTCTTTGTAAAATGTGACCGCTTAACAAAGTTCTTCCTCCGGTCCCCTCAGGGCTGCTGGGCCAAGTAGACAGCGGTATGCCTGTGCGGGATAGCCGTGTGGCAACACAGTAATCTAACGGGGTAGATACCTCCCTCCGCACTGCTTCTCCTGTCTCTACGGCGTACTCCGGACTTCTCGATACCTCGAGTCCATACAGCCACTGCACGCAGTGAATTGCCAGTCTCCGTCCGGGTAACTTGTCAGCAGGACCTTCCGTGTCGCACTCCTGGCTTGGTGCGAATATATGAAGAACCACTTCCCAAAATGAAAAGGGCGGAGGTCAGAGGGGAATCTTTCGGAAGCCCTTTATTTTACGGAAACATTCTTTTGAAGCGGCAAATGCATTTCGGCAAACCAATGCCTTCCTCAGTGCCCATGTTCAAAATAAAGTCTCGCATTAACTTCAACACTTCTGCTTCGCTGTGTGCTGCGGTCGACACTGAATACCTCCCCTCATTAGTAGGCTCACGTGTTGGCAGTCACGTGCAAGTAAGGGGACTCCAACTCCCAGCAAACACCATGTTCGTTTTGTTGGGCCAGTGGTGTGGGAGGCAGGCAAAGAATGTTAAAATCCAGTTCAATGTCTTTTGCAGAAATGAAGGTGAGTCTTTGTAAAATGTGACCGCTTAACAAAGTTCTTCCTCCGGTCCCCTCAGGGCTGCTGGGCCAAGTAGACAGCGGTATGCCTGTGCGGGATAGCCGTGTGGCAACACAGTAATCTAACAGGGGTAGATACCTCCCTCCGCACTGCTTCTCCTGTCTCTACGGCGTACTCCGGACTTCTCGATACCTCGAGTCCATACAGCCACTGCACGCAGTGAATTGCCAGTCTCCGTCCGGGTAACTTGTCAGCAGGACCTTCCGTGTCGCGCTCCTGGCTTGGCGCGAATATATGAAGAACCACTTCCCAAAATGAAAAGCGCGGAGGTCAGAGGGGAATCTTTCAGAAGCCCTTTATTTCACGGAAACATTCTTTTGAAGTGGCAAATGCATTTCGACAAACCAATGCCTTCCTCAGTGCCCATGTTCAAATAAAGTCTTGCATTAACTTCAACACTTCTGCTTTGCTGTGTGCTGCGGTCGACACTGAATACCTCCCCTCATATATATATATATATAGGAATAACTCTGGGGCACTTAGATATAAATCTGCCACAAGGACGAGCCGAGTAGCAATTACGTATGATGAATTACAAAGAATGTGATTTGTGTTGACATTTTCTCATACGGAATTATAGAACATTAAAATATGTAAATGCATATGTTATAATAGGTCAGAAAGCCTCGAATAGATTAAGCAACTTGAGGATGCTGTCATGTCCTTACTCGGTTAAACATTACCATTAGTATCTTTACACTGGTTATTTTCGCAGCGCTAGTCTGCTTTTTATGTTTATGCACTTGAATGTCACATGTCTGTTTAAAAACCTATCGTGAGCACAATACTGTTACTCGTGAACAAGGGAGGTGAGCTCCTGAAACGCGGAGAGTTTATTGCCAGAAACCTGCATTAAATCGTTTCCTCAGCAAGAAGTTGTTTGTGTGTTTTTGACCGAAAAGGAGAGTCAAAAGTCGACTTTATGTGAAGGGGCGCTGCCTACACGCAAACCGCCTTCGTGAAGTGGCTCGAGGGAGCGGGGCTTGGCGGCTGCCAAGCAACTTGAATTGGAACTTTGAATTCTGCTCGAGCCCCCGGCTTTGTTTACAGGAGGTTCCCGGGACCGCGGAGATAATATGCAGCAAATGCTGAATGCCGAATGGAAAATGAACAGAAACGGCAAAAAGGCAGCATAATACCCGCGACGCGAGTACCCGGTCAGAACCTAGGAAAACAGCTGACAGCCGGAGAGGGAGTGCACACGTCGAGATTTAAAATGAAGACGTAAGGCACAGCTGAGGAAACAAAGCACCAATCAGTGCAAAGATATTGGCAGGAATAATGGCATTCGGAAGAAGAGACAAACGAATACACGATGCAAATGAAATGCTTGAACAATACAATGAAAACACGGTGGCTTCGACTTCCACCAAAGAGGCACCAGTGAGTGGAAAGTCCGAGAAAAGACTGCTGTGGGACAAATTGTGGAGAGCATTAAAAAGCGAACAGAACAAGTGGTGGGAAGCCACCACGTTACAAAAATAAATTGATGTGTCACGAGTCCCACGGGGTTTAAGAATCTTCGTTATGCCGACCTTTCATAACCCAGATCCGGAGTTGATTAATAAATGGGCCGAAAATAATCACCAGTGCTCAACAAACATGCTGAAAAACCTAGTATGTTATGCAACAAAGGATGTGGAGAGGCTAAGCAAAGAGATTGAAGATCTAAGCACTGAATTGAAAAATCTATGTAGTGAAGATGAATTCAAGAAGGAGATGGAACGAATGGAAACCAGCCTGGATAAAATAGAGAAAGATATAAAAATGAAGAAACAACGTAAATTTCAAAGAGACTTGGTTGACTATCAGAAAGGTCAAATAATAACATTCGCCAAAAAATACGACAAAATGAGAGGAGAGATGCAAGCCAAAAGCGTTGCTAATTTAACAACGGTAACGCAATCAGAGGAAAGCGGATTACAAGTCAACAATGAAACATCAACAGAAGGGAGTCTAATAAGCGGAAGCGATGCATCCAGCACACAAGGTTTTTCAGGAGTAAAAACCAATGTTTTAACGGAGTTCAATATGGTCATGAAGGGAAGAGGGGCAAACAACGGCCAATCCTTTCAAAGTCGAGGAAGAGGAAACAGAGGAGGCAGAAATAGGAATACCTCAGCTATGGGAGATCTAGGAAGCTCAGTGGGACGAAGAACAAGGGGCCAACTGAAGGCGAAATAATGGAGAGACAGACGGTCGTGAATCTTTCGAAGAGGAAACTCACCAATTATGAGGTAGAACTTTTATCTTTGGGGTTAAGTTTTTGTCCATCTAGAACCTTTAACTTTACACAAAGCCGCATAGACCTATTTTTCTTCACTAGAAAACTGAGAATAAGAAAGTGGTTTGCCTGCAAAGTCACAGATAAATCTATAGCGCCTAGAGAAAATCCAACAGTATGAGTATAGTGGAGGCAGAATTAGAACACTCACTAAGAATTCTAGCGGATGAAGTCGAGGACACAAGTTGCCCTTATGAAAGATTTCGAACTGAAAACATAGCCTTAGTTATGAGTGCCAATAGCGGCTTTAGGCCAAAGTCAACTTTTCTCCCCCAGCTGAAGAATGATGCTATAGATGTGTTTGAACAGGGCATGAGTAAAGAACTGCAACACATTTCTAATAAAAAACTAAAATGCTGGAGTAACATAAATTATCAACAACGCAAAGCTTTGCTGAATTTAAAAAATGACCCCAGTATAGTGATAAAAAAATCAGACAAGGGAGGCAACGTAGTAGTGCAGGCTAGAACTGACTATATAAAGGAAGGACTACCGCAATTGTCAGATGAGATAAAATATTGCAGAAGCAACCGCATGGAATACGAGACATCACTACGGTTATTCCAAGCTTTACTCCAGGAGTGGAAAGGGAAGGGACTGATAGAGACGGAAGAGTTCAAGTTTCTTGAGTGCAAGTCCCCTAGACTACCAGCCTTATATCTTCTACCGAAGATTCATAAGGACAGAAATAATCCACCAGGGAGACCAATAGTCTCGTCAATAGGAAGTTGCCTCGAACATGCCTCACAATATGTAGACTTTTTCCTACAAAGTTGGGTACAGGGATTGCCATCCTTTGTAAAGAATTCAGGAGATTTTCTAAAGCTCATAGAGACACTAAAATGGGAAGAGAACTACACACTGTTATCACTTGATGTAGTGGGGCTATACACTTGTATCCCACATACACTGGGGTTGATGGCTTGCAAACATTTCTTATCCAGAAGATCAATTTCCTACCTCTGCCACACACAAATGCTTCTAAAGATAATGGAACTGTGTCTGACCCAAAACTACTTCCTCTTCGACTCTAAAATCTATAGACAGGTCCTCGGTACTTCCATGGGGACTTGTTTTGCGCCGAGCTTTGCAGGCCTCTTCATGGGGCACTGGGAAGAGGAAGTGGTGTATAGGTCATTGTTGTACAAGAAGAGAGTCATCAAATGGGTCAGATACATCAATGACATTTTTGTGGTTTGGTCAGGCTCAGAAATGGAAGCAAAAAACTTTGTGGAGGAGCTCAACTCCAATGATTTCAACCTAAAATTCACCAGCCAGTGGGCGGAGAAGAGTCTAGATTTCCTTGATTTAAGACTTAAAGTGGAAAATAGCAGATTAGAGAGTACCCTATACATAAAGACAACAGCAGGAAATAGCCTGCTACATGCACGCAGTTGCCATCAGAGCTCACTAATACAGAGCATTCCAATAGGAGAACTCTTAAGAGCAAAAAGGAACTGTAGCACACCTGCAACCTTTAGAGAAGAGGAAAATACGATGATTGAAAGATTTAGAGCGAGAGGATACACTGAAAAAACAATCAACAGGGCCAGAAGGATTGTGGCTGAAAGAAGCAGAGAATGTCTGTTAAACAAAAAGGAAAAAACAGTGGAAGATATCGAAAACATGAAAACACGCTTCATTACGGCATACAGCAGTCAAGCGTTTATGATTAAACAAAGTCTAAAGACATTTTGGCCTGTCTTGCAAACAGATCCTGAGATTGCAGGATATGTGGAATCATACCCTCAGATAACTTTCAAAAAGACAAAGTCTTTAAAGGATGAATTATGTAGTGCTATAATCCCAATAAAAGACAAACCAATGGGGATACAAGGATTTTTCCCTTGTAGAAACTGTAAAGCGTGCAAGCATACCAGAAATTGTAAAGAGGTTAAACTTTCACCACACACAGAACCCTTTGTGATACAGGATCACACATCATGCAACACAGAGTTTGCGGTTTATGCTTTATTCTGTCCCTGTGATAAGGCCTATATAGGCAGCACGATACACAGAGCCAAAATCAGGATTTTGGAACATTTAAGGGCCATCAAGAACTGCGACAAGGCTTACCCCATGGCAAGGCACTTTCAGACAGAGCATAACCAGAATACAAACTTACTGAGATTCTGTGTGTTAGACATGGTTAAACACAATGATAGAGGGGGGAACAAAGTCCAAAAACTGCGGAGACTAGAATCCAGGCTGATTATTAAATATCAAACAACAGTACTGATCGGACATAATTGTGATGAGGAACTGGAAACTTATCTAGGCTAAGGAGTCAGGAATGTGAATACAGGAAACTTATGTCCAGGACTGTTAGTTGTGAATGTTGTGTTTAACAACAAGAAGCATTGGAAATGTTAAAAGATTGATTTATAACAAATACAGAGGAGAGAATTCTTAGGATATTATTAGTGGTGAATGACCTAATGTAATACTAAAAGATACTATGTAATACCGCTTTGAAAATGCAACCCCAATTTTTGAACCACTCCAGTCTGTAGGACAGAAAAATGATTTCGTTAGTCTCACATCAGTAAAATAACTATGATAAGTTTTTTAAATTCACAGGGTGAAGTTGTAATATGTGTGGTAAATATAATTTTTGTCTATGTATTTTCATAGATACTAATGAAGAATGGAAGAGGAAATTTGGATACATGTCAGCCGAGTATAAGAGGACGAAAAGAGAGAAAATGTGGACTTAAAACTGACCGCTTGAAAATGAGAGGTTTAAATTGATGCCCATGAGAGCAAAGTGTATGCCCACTAGGGCGAAAGGATTCTTTATGGTTTAAGCAAGTGAAACCAGCCAGGAGTTGGTATAACTAAGCATCATAATAACGCTGTTGTAAGAGCGTAGTAATGCAACTGCGAAGTAAGGGCGATGGTTGAAAATTAAATATGTATAAACTATATAATAGAAGGAGTTATGAATATAAGCCCACTGGGGCAGAATAACTCTGGGGCACTTAGATATAAATCTGCCACAAGGACGAGCCGAGTAGCAATTACGTACGATGAATTACAAAGAATGTGATTTGTGTTGACATTTTCTCATATGGAATTATAGAACATTAAAATATGTAAATGCATATGTTATAATAGGTCAGAAAGCCTCAAATAGATTAAGCAACTTGAGGATGCAGTAATGTCCATACTCGGTTAAACATTACCATTAGTATCTTTACACTGGTTATTTTTGCAGCGCTAGTTTGCTTTTTATGTTTATGCACTTGAATGTCACATGTCTGTTTAAAAACCTATCGTGAGCACAATACTGTTACTCGTGAACAAGGGAGGTGAGCTCCTGAAAGGCGTAGAGTTTATTGCCAGAAACCTGCATTAAAGCGTTTCCTCAGCAAGAAGTTGTTTGTGTGTTTTTGACCGAAAAGGAGAGTCAAAAGTCGACATTATATATATATATGTATATATATATATATATATATTACCTACTGGCGGTCGCCAGTAGGTATATATAGTTAGGATTTTTTTCCTATGGGATTTTGAAAATTCTATGTCGAATAACTTTGGCGTTTGTGCACGGAATTGGCTGAGATTTTCAGGAAAATGGCACATCTTGTTTCTGAGCAGCCCCTGAAAATTTGGGGGGGTTTCGTCAAGGGGGGCAGAGAAAAAAGGGGGCTCCCAAAACGCATTTTTAACATTGAGTTTTCCATAGGGCGGTTGGACTCACTTTTAGCTCGAACGGCTGAATGGATTTACACGAAACTTAGCAAAATTGTAGATATGGTTTGCCCGACGTACCTTTGCTATGTCTCAATATATGTGCTTCAGTGGATTTTGAGAAATTAACGTTTTAAAAAACAGATATATCTGTGACAGCGCTCCGGTTAGCGCTCCGGTTCGCGTACCTGACGCGTAACGGAACTTCGCGAAGCGAAGCTGATTGGCTCTCTGATGTCTGTAAACATTCTAAACAGTCCGGAGTGGCCGCCATCTTGTGTCTCGGTAGGATAGAGACACAAGAGGTGGCCAAAACAAAGTGGGAAATGAGCATAAGGGGGCAGAGTACATCCTCCCTGACCCCCTAGGTTTGATGAGGGGGCTTTAAAAGGGCCTCGCAGGGTTAAAAAATAATCATTTTTATGTCGTTTTTTTGCGGGGGGAGCGCTCGGTACGCGCACCGGGAAGCGGTCCAGGAAGCGTAATATTGGGAAAATAGGATGAAAGAATGTTCAAATATTGTATGTTTATTGATTGTTATTTTTGTTTTTTTAATTTATTTTATTTAAGTACCAACATGTAGGTACCAATGCAGAGTCTAAAAATAAAAATACATTGTTTCCTTTGTAGATATCTTGCAGGTTGTTTCAGAAGTTATTGAGGTATATGGAATTCATAGCGTAGTCTGCCAGGAAAGCAGAAACACCATGGAGGCAGGAGATGATAAAGAGATGTTAAATACACATTGGAGATGATATAGTGGAAGAAAGGAAGTAACTATGAGCAAACTTAAAGTTGCACAGTATATTTAAAGTCTGATTTTACATTAAAATCAATTTGCTACTAGTTTAAAAAATACATATCAAAAATGAATAATGTCTCAAACAATTTTTGAATTATTATATATAAATTTATTATTCTGATTTATTTTCAAAATTAAAAAGAACTTCTAATAATTCTTGGTCAGATTTTGACTCATTTTCAATTAACAAATCCACAGCTTCAACACATTTCAGAAGTTCTATGTCCATTGATTGATCAAAGAATTCTGAATCATTTTCTTTGTCTTGGTTGCATTCTGCAATTTTCACGTTATTTTTCTGCTCTCCTTCCATTTCTATGCTCTAAAATGAATTTTAAAAAAATATATCCATACAGATAGGGCACTGTTGGGTTTAAGTACAGACAGGTAGTTTGGTTTTTTAAACAGTGATTTTTTCGTTGGGCAGTGTATGGTATCAAACTGGAAGTAGAAATATGAAAAAATTTATGAAATAAACTTTAAGTCAATTCTTAATTATACAAGACAAGTCTAACTCCATCCATAACTAAAACAGAGAAGTCTATTTTATTCTTTAAGTATTACAGAGGGATAGTATTTAACTATCAGAATTTTTTTTCCTAATTAGCTTACAGTACAGAACATACTTCAGTTTTTAAAATAACATCTTACCTTTCAAATAGAACTTCAAGTTATCAGTTGAAATGTACTTGATATGTACTTCAAGAAGTAGTAGTCAACATGGCTGTGTTTCTCTCTCTTTCTTTATATATATTCAGGTACATAACCAATCAAATGTCATGAAATAATAGAAGATATTGAAAGTAGCATTTTGATTGGTTGTCAATTCTAAGACTTCATAAGTGTTTTGGTTAGGTAATTTACCTCAGTATATTTAATCAGGCTTACAGCATAATTTTCACAATGAAATTCCATCAAATTTGGGGAAATGGTAGGGACTGCTATGTAGTAGGGGCTATTCTATATTTGATGAAAGTGTCTGCAGTGGTTTTTCTGTAAATTACTTTCCCACCTTTTTTATCGAGCGCTTACCGGTGCGCTCCCCAGTACGCGAACCGGCAGCGTTACGGGAGTCCTCCATTTTGTGTATTGGTAGAATTAAGACATAAGATGGAGGACAAACAATGTACGGAATGGGTAGAAGGGGGCACGGTAGACACTTTGTGACCCTCTAGGTTTTCGGAGGGAGGATTAGGATGCTGATACATGCAAAAATTAAGAAAAAATACATTTACAAATTTCGCGGGGGGAGCGCTCGGTACGCGCACCGGTAAGCTAACCGGGGAGCGTACTTTAGTGAAGAAAAAAAAATAATACATTTTACATCTTTTGATATTTGCTATTAAAAAACCATTCAAATTCACTGAAAAAACCATAGGTTATAGACCATATATAGTTAGGAATTAGCATTTACAAAACCTTGAAAATTCACTGAAAAAACCATTAGTTATAGACCATATATAGTTAGGGATTAGCATTTACAAAACCTTATTTTACTTGCACAAAACCATTGAAATTCGCATATATAGTAAGCATGGGCGGAAATACGTTACGCTCGCGGATTTTGCGGATTTTCGGTAAATTCGCAATCCGCGAACGCTCGCGAATTTACCGAAAATCCGCCAATTCGCACGCAGCGGATTTTTTTTTCTTGGTGATACAACTTTGCAGTGTGCCGTGTAAGTTCGCAATTGCGAACATGTAGGTGCGGCGGGCAGCAACAATCTCGCACTCGCGAAATTACAAAAATTGCAATTCTGCACAAGAAATCTACTAGCAAGCCGCATAGACCTTCTGAAAATGATGATTTTTATCAGAATAACTCCTCAGGTTGACATTTGCCTGCACTTTTTTGGATTTGAGGCCTTTTGATTTTCTTTGGATAACTTTTGGATTAGAAATCAACTTTCTCATATAAGCTTGGTGGGGCATTACAGTTGCTGTAATGCTGTTCTGCAGAAAAACGAGTTTTGCAAAAGTGAAAGCAGGTTCAAAAGTTCAAACTCATCATTAGTAACCGTTCCCTGTAGTGCTTCCTGACAAGGGCCCCTCCAGAGTTCAGTTGCTAGTTGCAACAATTGTATGACCCTGCTCTGACCCTCACAGCAGGCTCATAGAATAGCTACAAGTAAGCCACAAAGGTCCTGGAAAAAAAAATTGCACTGCAACAGAAAGCAAATTACAGATAAGGAAACAGGTGCCAGACTGGAATTTTAAAACAGTGACACATTAATAAATCAACCCCAAATTAATTCATGTCAGTTGAAGCAGGCAGGTGTGCTTGCTTTTTCCCCGCATAATCTACAGTGATGATGAACCAGAGGGTGGCATTGATGTACCAGAGGGTGGCATGGGTGAAACAGAGGGTGGCAGGGGTGAAACAGATGGTGCTGGGAACCTGTGATGATGAACCAGACGTAGAAACAACATAATCGTGACCGTTGCGAGCCGACATGTAAGTTCGCAATTGCGAACTGGTACAAAACCCTCACGAACTGTCAGAAATCCTTGCGAACTGGCAGAAATCCTTGCGAGCACAAAAAAAACCCGCAAATTCGTGAGAATTCGCGGATTTTGCGGATTGCGAGTTTGCAAATTCGCAAAATTCGCGAACGTCAGATTCGCAAAATTCGCCCATGCTTAATATATAGTTAGTTGCACTAACTACATATCGCGCACCCGCAATCCACTGCTGATGATGTCACATATTACATCATTCATGACATGGTCAGTGACATCACTGATAACATCTTATTTGACATTACTCATCACATCACTGATGATATCATTCATGTGATAAAACGATGAACCTCTTCAGATTCTAATATAACCTTAGATACAATCAGTGTAAACAGACACTCACAGACTGTCACTCATCCATGGAGTTACTAACACTCCTAGTCACTCATGCAGAAAATCAATCACACCTCCATTTCCTGAACTATACAGTTATACACACCTTACTTATTCAAACATATTCTAACACATATTTACTCTCTTATACAATCCCTGATACAAGTTTACAATGATTCATACAGCCACTCACACATTCACTGGCTCTTATGCACAGTAATTTATATATGACAACTCTCACATGTACTGTGTTTTACATATGTACTTACTTTGACATGTAGCACTGAGATATACATTCACTCACCAATACACCCATGCACACAGTCAACAACCCATACAGTTTTTTCCACATGCAGTTTTGAATCCATACATCTAGTGAATCAACTGTTGACACATCTATGCACAGAGTCACACACCTCCCAGCCACTCACACACACACACTCTCTCTCCCGTACAAATACTTAGGCAACCAATCAATAACCCATATAGTTACTCATATGGAAAGGGGCGACCATTCGGTCCCCCCGAACGTATGGCGGAGTACCCTGATCCCCCCGGGAAGCCATCTTGGGCGGGGGGCGAGTCTCGGCTGGTATGCCCGAAGCGGCGTAGCCGGGGCGCGCCTTTTCCCGCCCTGGAGTGGGCTGGCCTAGACACTGATGCGGCCGGGCCACGCCCACGGGGCAGGCCGGGGCGGGTTTACGCCCGCCCTGAAGACGGATAAAAGGAGCAACAAGCCAAGGAAGCATCCTCTTGTTCCTGTGCTCTGAAGCTGCACCACCTCGCTGCACGTGAGCTCGAGACGGAACGAAGAGCCAATTTTGAGCGTTGTAATCTTTCTTGTTTGTTTTACAGATACTCTGTTGGAGAATGCCTAAGAAGGCGGGAAAGCGAATGACTACCGACCAGATGCTGCGTGTTCTCATGAAGGAGGTGACCAACCTAAAGAAGCGAATGGCGGAGAAAGACGAGGAAGGGGGGCCGAAACGTCCTCTGGCAGGAGCAGCTCCAGGAGGAAAAGGCAAGAGGCCCAGAAGGGGAGCAGCTGGGGGAGATGTCCCAGTTCCCTGTACCCCACTCGAAGCACCCACTCCTGTGCTGGAGGAAGGGAATCCGATTCCCGTGGTGGTCACCCCCGTGTCCGGGGAGGATATGCCGCCCGAGCTGGCAGCACAATTAGCAGCGTGGTTGGGTAAAGGTAGCAAGGGCGCCACGGCTGACGACGCGCAGGTGTTGATGAAGCAGCTGCGGGAAACAAGGGAAGCGACGAAGGCACCATCGCCGGCTGCGGCAGTGGAGACGCTACCTGGCTCAGGTCCAGTCGCAGATACAGCTTCCGGTTCAGGTAAGCGGCCATTGCCAATTGCAAGGGATGAGTCGGCACCCTCTCAAAGGGAAAAGTTGGGTCAACATGTCCCTCTGGCTATCAAAGAGAAGATATGGGCAGGGGAGTATATAAACATCTTCTCATTGCTTACTGATCTTTATGAGATGGAGCATGTTAAGAGCCAGAAGGAGCTCATGCATCCGAGTGTTTGGCGCACAAAGATGGCCGCCTTTAAGGTAAATGAAAACATTGGTAATTGGGGCAAAGCATGGGGGGTTTTTACATCCATCTTGGGTGAACGTAGGCCCGAATTGCTGCCCGAATTGCCGATTTATCAGTCACGGATCATGGGGTATTCAGTATCTCACGAGGGCAATCATTGGTTTTGTTACGACAATATTTTCAGAAAGGCGAAAGAGCATGATAAAAACTTAACTTGGGATTGTTATGATTCTGTCTCCTGGTCCAAAATGGAGGATTCCGGTATGTTGAAGGTGCCTTTGGTAGGGAGTAACATTGGTGAATCTTCCCGCCAATATGCGGGGACGCCCTTTCGATCAGGTTCGAGTAACGACAATCACTCGAGGCCAATCGGCAACACAGGTAAAAGGGGGGTTTGTTGGAACTTTAACAGGGGGAAATGTACGAGGCCCCAGGGGTCATGCAAATTTAGGCACGAATGTGGGGGGTGTGGGCAATCATCCCATCCTGAGTCCATGTGCAGAGCCAGAATGGGTGATAACGGGGGTAGAGGAGGCGCCAAACAGGTCTGACATAGTCCGAGGGGCGCCTTTACCTACTCCGATTGATACCATGGCAATGATTCCCTGGCTCAGCGAATACCCAGATCACGCTTCCGCTGGGGTGTTGCGGAACGGATTTTCATATGGTTTCCGCATCCCAGTGGGGGAGTTTCGGGGTATAGCAAAATGTAAAAACCAGATATCAGTCTTACAGCATACGACCGTGGTACAGGAAAAGATCGGGAAGGAGGTAGCTCGAGGTCGAGTCGCCGGTCCATTTAATGTGCCACCAGTTGCTAGCTTTGTTTGTTCCCATTTGGGGGTGGTCCCCAAGAAGGACCCGGGTGAGTTTCGGCTGATACATAATTTATCAGCCCCACGTGGTCTTTCCGTAAACGATGCGATAGACCCGGAAGTGTGTTCGGTGCGGTACGCATCCTTCGATGAGGCCGTAGCCATATTGAATCGCCTGGGGCCCGGTGCGCTGATGGCGAAATCGGATATCGAGTCAGCGTTCCGGTTGCTCCCGGTACATCCAGACGATCAGCGTCTCCTTGGTTTCATGTTTCAGGGTCAATATTACATGGATAGGTGTATGCCGATGGGGTGCTCTATATCATGTGCATATTTCGAAAAGTTCAGTTCCTTCCTGCAATGGGTCTTCACAAAGAAGACGGGGTTTCAACATGTTATGCATTATCTCGATGACTTTTTGTTTCTGGGGGCAGCCGGGGATCCTGAATGTGGGCAGGCTTTGACTGCATTTTGTGTCTTGATGAATCAGTTTGGCGTGCCATTGGCACCAGGTAAGACTGTGGGTCCCTCGACTTGCCTCGAGTTTCTGGGGATCGAGCTTGATTCCGAAGAAGGTTGTTTTCGTTTACCAGGTGACAAAGTGTTAAGATTCAGGGCATCCCTGCAAATGTGTATAAGTGAGTCTAAGGTTGAGCTACATCAATTACAGCAATTGGTGGGACAGTTGAATTTTGCCCTAAGAGTTATACTGATGGCCCGCCCCTTTTCTCGCTCGATCGCTCAAGCCATGGTCGGCCTGAAGGAGGGTCATCATCGCACAAGGCTCTCGGCCGAGGTTCGCCAGGACATGCGCATTTGGTTGGCATTTCTGGCGGATTTCAATGGTCGAATTGTCTGGAACAAACCGGCCGTGTCCTCTGAGGAGCTGGGGCTGTGGACAGATTCGGCAGGGAGCATTGGTTTTGGTGCCATATTCGGCACTCAGTGGTCGGCACAAAAATGGCCTCAATGGTGGCATGATAATGGTCTGACAAGTAACATTGCTTTCCTAGAACTTTTTCCCATTCTGGTGGCCCTGAGAACTTGGCCCGAGGGGTTCAGAGATCACTCTGTGGTATTCTGGTCTGATAACATGACCGTGGTTGAGCGTATCAATAGCCAGGCAGCACGATGCAAATGGATTCTGAGATTGCTCAAGGAGATTGTGTTATTGTGTATGCAATTGAATGTCCTATTTAAGGCAAGACATGTCCCGGGGGGGATGAACCAGGCGGCTGATGCGCTTTCTCGTTTTCGTATGCAGGCCTTCTGGGGTTTTCTGCCCACAGCGGACCCGGTGGCAGCACCCTTTCCCGAAGCTCTCTGGTCTCTCGGTGCCCCGAACTACAGAACCTCGTGGGAGAGAGTTTAGCACCCAGGACGAGGAAGGCATATGAAGGGGCGTTCCGTTCCTATTGGGCCTTTTTGGGGGCGGCTAGAGGGGAGCTTTGGGGCCAGGAGGAGTTGGTAGTGAAATTCCTGCTGTCTTTACGTCAGGCAGGCAAATCAGTGGCTACGGCCCAGAGGCATCGGGCCGCCATTTCCTTTGTGGCTAGGGCTCATGGGATCCAGGACTCGACAGCGTCTTTCGTTGTGCAAAAAGCGCTACGTGGGTGGCAACGCCTTGAGGGTCGCAGAGTAGATGAAAGGCGCCCGATAGGTTTGGATAGGTTGGCCCTGTTATTATCTAGACTCCCTGCAACATGTTCATCCCAGTATGAAACAGTGTTATTCCGAGCCGCTTTTACGCTGGCATTCCATGGGGCTATGCGGGTAAGCGAACTAGTGGCGAGGAA
>NW_028245591.1:0-35238 GCF_964263255.1 Lissotriton vulgaris | reverse complement strand
CTTCTGCCGGGTCAGCTGAACAGTGAATTTCTACTTAACTACCTCCTATCAGGAGAGACCTCAGGGCTGCATCTTTTGAGCGCAGTACTGAGCCTGAAAAGCGTTTCCAACCCCACTTACAAGTAAAACTAGCTAAAATGTGCCTGGCTGCTGTTCACTGAATAGCTCATTCTGGGTCCATTTTTGGTATACATTTGCTTCTGCCGGGTCAGCTGAGCAGTGAATTTCTACTTAACTACCTCCTATCAGGAGAGACCTCAGGGCTGCATCTTTTGAGCAAAGTACTGAGCCTGAAAAGCGTTTACAACCCCACTTACAAGTAAAACTAGCTAAAATGTGCCTGGCTGCTGTTCACTGAAAAGCTCATTCTGGGTACATTTTTGGTATACATTTGCTTCTGCCGGGTCAGCTGAGCAGTGAATTTCTACTTAACTACCTCCTATCAGGAGAGACCTCAGGGCTGCATGTTTTGAGCGCAGTACTGAGCCTGAAAAGCGTTTACAACCCCACTTACAAGTAAAACTAGCTAAAATGTGCCTGGCTGCTGTTCACTGAATAGCTCATTCTGGGTACATTTTTGGTATACATTTGCTTCTGCCGGGTCAGCTGAGCAGTGAATTTCTACTTAACTACCTCCTATCAGGAGAGACCTCAGGGCTGCATCTTTTGAGCATAGTACTGAGCCTGAAAAGCGTTTACAACCCCACTTACAAGTAAAACTAGCTAAAATGTGCCTGGCTGCTGTTCACTGAAAAGCTCATTCTGGGTACATTTTTGGTATACATTTGCTTCTGCCGGGTCAGCTGAGCAGTGAATTTCTACTTAACTACCCCCTATCAGGAGAGACCTCAGGGCTGCATCTTTTGAGCGCAGTACTGAGCCTGAAAACCGTTTACCACCCCAGTTACAAGTAAAACTAGCTAAAATGTGCCTGGCTGCTGTTCACTGAAAAGCTCATTCTGGGTACATTTTTGGTACACATTTGCTTCTGCCGGGTCAGCTGAGCAGTGAATTTCTACTTACCTACCTCCTATCAGGAGAGACCTCAGGGCTGCATCTTTTGAGCGCAGTACTGAGCCTGAAAAGCGTTTACCACCCCACTTACAAGTAAAACTAGCTAAAATGTGGCTGGCTGCTGTTCACTGAAAAGCTAATTCTGGGTACATTTTTGGTATACATTTGCTTCTGCAGGGTCAGCTGAGCAGTGAGTTTCTACTTAACTACCTCCTATCAGGAGAGACCTCAGGGCTGCATCTTTTGAGCGCAGTACTGAGCCTGAAAAGCGTTTACAACCCCACTTACAAGTAAAACTAGCTAAAATGTGCCTGGCTGCTGTTCACTGAAAAGCTCATTCTGGGTACATTTTTGGTATACATTTGCTTCTGCCGGGTCAGCTGAGCAGTGAATTTCTACTTAACTACCTCCTATCAGGAGAGACCTCAGGGCTGCATGTTTTGAGCGCAGTACTGAGCCTGAAAAGCGTTTACAACCCCACTTACAAGTAAAACTAGCATAAATGTGCCTGGCTGCTGTTCACTGAAAAGCTCATTCTGGGTACATTTTTGGTATACATTTGCTTCTGCCGGGTCAGCTGAGCAGTGAATTTCTACTTAACTACCTCCTATCAGGAGAGACCTCAGGGCTGCATCTTTTGAGCGCAGTACTGAGCCTGAAAAGCGTTTACCACCCCACTTACAAGTAAAACTAGCTAAAATGTGCCTGGCTGCTGTTCACTGAAAAGCTCATTCTGGGTACATTTTTGGTATACATTTGCTTCTGCAGGGTCAGCTGAGCAGTGAATTTCTACTTAACTACCTCCTATCAGGAGAGACCTCAGGGCTGCATCTTTTGAGCGCAGTACTGAGCCTGAAAACCGTTTACAACCCCACTTACAAGTAAAACTAGCTAAAATGTGCCTGGCTGCTGTTCACTGAAAAGCTCATTCTAGGTACATTTTTAGTATACATTTGCTTCTGCGGGTCAGCTGAGCAGTGAGTTTCTACTTAACTACCCCCTATCAGGAGAGACCTCAGGGCTGCATCTTTTGAGCGCACTACTGAGCCTGAAAAGCATTTACAACCCCACTTACAAGTAAAACTAGCTAAAATGTGCCTGGCTGCTGTTCACTGAAAAGCTCATTCTGGGTACATTTTTGGTATACATTTGCTTCTGCCGGGTCAGCTGAACAGTGTATTTCTACTTAACTACCCCCTATCAGGAGAGACCTCAGGGCTGCATCTTTTGAGCGCAGTACTGAGCCTGAAAAGCGTTTCCAACCCCACTTACAAGTAAAACTAGCTAAAATGTGCCTGGCTGCTGTTCACTGAAAAGCTCATTCTGGGTACATTTTTGGTATACATTTGCTTCTGCCGGGTCAGCTGAGCAGTGAATTTCTACTTAACTACCCCCTATCAGGAGAGACCTCAGGGCTGCATCTTTTGAGCGCAGTACTGAGCCTGAAAACCGTTTACCACCCCAGTTACAAGTAAAACTAGCAAAAATATGCCTGGCTGCTGTTCACTGAAAAGCTCATTCTGGGTACATTTTTGGTATACATTTGCTTCTGCCGGGTCAGCTGAGCAGTGAATTTCTACTTAACTACCTCCTATCAGGAGAGACCTCAGGGCTGCATCTTTTGAGCGCAGTACTGAGCCTGAAAAGCGTTTACCACCCCACTTACAAGTAAAACTAGCTAAAATGTGCCTGGCTGCTGTTCACTGAAAAGCTCATTCTGGGTACATTTTTGGTTTACATTTGCTTCTGCAGGGTCAGCTGAGCAGTGAATTTCTACTTAACTACCTCCTATCAGGAGAGACCTCAGGGCTGCATCTTTTGAGCGCAGTACTGAGCCTGAAAACCGTTTACAACCCCACTTACAAGTAAAACTAGCTAAAATGTGCCTGGCTGCTGTTCACTGAAAAGCTCGTTCTGGGTACATTTTTGGTATACATTTGCTTCTGCCGGGTCAGCTGAACAGTGTATTTCTACTTAACTACCCCCCTATCAGGAGAGACCTCAGGGCTGCATCTTTTGAGCGCAGTACTGAGCCTGAAAAGCGTTTCCAACCCCACTTACAAGTAAAACTAGCTAAAATGTGCCTGGCTGCTGTTCACTGAAAAGCTCACTCTGGGTACATTTTTGTTATACATTTGCTTCTGCCGGGTCAGCTGAGCAGTGAGTTTCTACTTAACTACCCCCTATCAGGAGAGACCTCAGGGCTGCATCTTTTGAGCGCACTACTGAGCCTGAAAAGCGTTTACCACCCCACTTACAAGTAAAACTAGCTAAAATGTGCCTGGCTGCTGTTCACTGAAAAGCTCATTCTGGGTACATTTTTGGTATACATTTGCTTCTGCAGGGTCAGCTGAGCAGTGAATTTCTACTTAACTACCTCCTATCAGGAGAGACCTCAGGGCTGCATCTTTTGAGCGCAGTACTGAGCCTGAAAACCGTTTACAACCCCACTTACAAGTAAAACTAGCTAAAATGTGCCTGGCTGCTGTTCACTGAAAAGCTCATTCTAGGTACATTTTTAGTATACATTTGCTTCTGCGGGTCAGCTGAGCAGTGAGTTTCTACTTAACTACCCCCTATCAGGAGAGACCTCAGGGCTGCATCTTTTGAGCGCACTACTGAGCCTGAAAAGCATTTACAACCCCACTTACAAGTAAAACTAGCTAAAATGTGCCTGGCTGCTGTTCACTGAAAAGCTCATTCTGGGTACATTTTTGGTATACATTTGCTTCTGCCGGGTCAGCTGAACAGTGTATTTCTACTTAACTACCCCCTATCAGGAGAGACCTCAGGGCTGCATCTTTTGAGCGCAGTACTGAGCCTGAAAAGCGTTTCCAACCCCACTTACAAGTAAAACTAGCTAAAATGTGCCTGGCTGCTGTTCACTGAAAAGCTCATTCTGGGTACATTTTTGGTATACATTTGCTTCTGCCGGGTCAGCTGAGCAGTGAATTTCTACTTAACTACCCCCTATCAGGAGAGACCTCAGGGCTGCATCTTTTGAGCGCAGTACTGAGCCTGAAAACCGTTTACCACCCCAGTTACAAGTAAAACTAGCAAAAATATGCCTGGCTGCTGTTCACTGAAAAGCTCATTCTGGGTACATTTTTGGTATACATTTGCTTCTGCCGGGTCAGCTGAGCAGTGAATTTCTACTTAACTACCTCCTATCAGGAGAGACCTCAGGGCTGCATCTTTTGAGCGCAGTACTGAGCCTGAAAAGCGTTTACCACCCCACTTACAAGTAAAACTAGCTAAAATGTGCCTGGCTGCTGTTCACTGAAAAGCTCATTCTGGGTACATTTTTGGTTTACATTTGCTTCTGCAGGGTCAGCTGAGCAGTGAATTTCTACTTAACTACCTCCTATCAGGAGAGACCTCAGGGCTGCATCTTTTGAGCGCAGTACTGAGCCTGAAAACCGTTTACAACCCCACTTACAAGTAAAACTAGCTAAAATGTGCCTGGCTGCTGTTCACTGAAAAGCTCGTTCTGGGTACATTTTTGGTATACATTTGCTTCTGCCGGGTCAGCTGAACAGTGTATTTCTACTTAACTACCCCCCTATCAGGAGAGACCTCAGGGCTGCATCTTTTGAGCGCAGTACTGAGCCTGAAAAGCGTTTCCAACCCCACTTACAAGTAAAACTAGCTAAAATGTGCCTGGCTGCTGTTCACTGAAAAGCTCACTCTGGGTACATTTTTGTTATACATTTGCTTCTGCCGGGTCAGCTGAGCAGTGAGTTTCTACTTAACTACCCCCTATCAGGAGAGACCTCAGGGCTGCATCTTTTGAGCGCACTACTGAGCCTGAAAAGCGTTTACAACCCCACTTACAAGTAAAACTAGCTAAAATGTGCCTGGCTGCTGTTCACTGAAAAGCTCATTCTGGGTACATTTTTGGTATACATTTGCTTCTGCCGGGTCAGCTGAACAGTGTATTTCTACTTAACTACCCCCTATCAGGAGAGACCTCAGGGCTGCATCTTTTGAGCGCACTACTGAGCCTGAAAATCGTTTACAACCCCACTTACAAGTAAAACTAGCTAAAATGTGCCTGGCTGCTGTTCACTGAATAGCTCATTCTGGGTACATTTTTGGTATACATTTGCTTCTGCCGGGTCAAATGAGCAGTGAATTTCTACTTAACTACCCCCTATCAGGAGAGACCTCAGGGCTGCATCTTTTGAGCGCAGTACTGAGCCTGAAAAGCGTTACAAGTAAAACTAGCTAAATGTGTCTGGCTGCTGTTCACTGAAAAGCTCATTCTGGGTACATTTTTGGTATACATTTGCTTCTGCCGGGTCAGCTGAGCAGTGTATTTCTACTTAACTACCCCCTATCAGGAGAGACCTCAGGGCTGCATCTTTTGAGCGCAGTACTGAGCCTGAAAAGCGTTTACAACCCCAGTTACAAGTAAAACTAGCTAAAATGTGCCTGGCTGCTGTTCACTGAAAAGCTCATTCTGGGTACATTTTTGGTATACATTTGCTTCTGCCGGGTCAGCTGAGCAGTGAATTTCTACTTAACTACCCCCTATCAGGAGAGACCTCAGGGCTGCATCTTTTGAGCGCAGTACTGAGCCTGAAAAGCGTTTACAACCCCAGTTACAAGTAAAACTAGCTAAAATGTGCCTGGCTGCTGTTTACTGAAAAGCTCATTCTGGGTACATTTTTGGTATACATTTGCTTCTGCCGGGTCAGCTGAACAGTGAATTTCTACTTAACTACCTCCTATCAGGAGAGACCTCAGGGCTGTATCTTTTGAGCGCAGTACTGAGCCTGAAAAGCGTTTGCAACCCCACTTACAAGTAAAACTAGCTAAAATGTGCCTGGCTGCTGTTCACTGAATAGCTCATTCTGGGTACATTTTTGGTATACATTTGCTTCTGCAGGGTCAGCTGAGCAGTGAATTTCTACTTAACTACCTCCTATCAGGAGAGACCTCAGGGCTGCATCTTTTGAGCGCAGTACTGAGCCTGAAAACGGTTTACAACCCCACTTACAAGTAAAACTAGCTAAAATGTGCCTGGCTGCTGTTCACTGAATAGCTCATTCTGGGTACATTTTTGGTATACATTTGCTTCTGCCGGGTCAGCTGAGCAGTGAATTTTTACTTAACTACCCCCTATCAGGAGAGACCTCAGGGCTGCATCTTTTGAGCGCTGTACTGAGCATGAAAAGCGTTTACAACCCCAGTTACAAGTAAAACTAGCTAAAATGTGCCTGGCTGCTGTTCACTGAAAAGCTCATTCTGGGTACATTTTTGGTATACATGTGCTTCTGCCGGGTCAGCTGAGCAGTGAGTTTCTACTTAACTACCTCCTATCAGGAGAGACCTCAGGGCTGCATCTTTTGAGCGCAGTACTGAGCCTGAAAAGCGTTTCCAACCCCACTTACAAGTAAAACTAGTCAAAATGTGCCTGGCTGCTGTTCACTGAAAAGCTCATTCTGGGTACATTTTTGTTATACATTTGCTTCTGCCGGGTCAGCTGAGCAGTGAGTTTCTACTTAACTACCCCCTATCAGGAGAGACCTCAGGGCTGCATCTTTTGAGCGCAGTACTGAGCCTGAAAAGCGTTTACAACCCCACTTACAAGTAAAACTAGCTAAAATGTGCCTGGCTGCTATTCACTGAATAGCTCATTCTGGGTACATTTTTGGTATACATTTGCTTCTGCCGGGTCAGCTGAGCAGTGAATTTCTACTTAACTACCTCCTATCAGGAGAGACCTCAGGGCTGCATCTTTTGAGCACATTACTGAGCCTGAAAAGCGTTTACAACCCCAGTTACAAGTAAAACTAGCTAAAATGTGCCTGGCTGCTGTTCACTGAAAAGCTCATTCTGGGTACATTGTTGGTATACATTTGCTTCTGCCGGGTCAGCTGAACAGTGAATTTCTACTTAACTACCTCCTATCAGGAGAGACCTCAGGGCTGCATCTTTTGAGCGCAGTACTGAGCCTGAAAAGCGTTTCCAACCCCACTTACAAGTAAAACTAGCTAAAATGTGCCTGGCTGCTGTTCACTGAATAGCTCATTCTGGGTCCATTTTTGGTATACATTTGCTTCTGCCGGGTCAGCTGAGCAGTGAATTTCTACTTAACTACCTCCTATCAGGAGAGACCTCAGGGCTGCATCTTTTGAGCACAGTACTGAGCCTGAAAAGCGTTTACAACCCCACTTACAAGTAAAACTAGCTAAAATGTGCCTGGCTGCTGTTCACTGAAAAGCTCATTCTGGGTACATTTTTGGTATACATTTGCTTCTGCCGGGTCAGCTGAGCAGTGAATTTCTACTTAACTACCTCCTATCAGGAGAGACCTCAGGGCTGCATGTTTTGAGCGCAGTACTGAGCCTGAAAAGCGTTTACAACCCCACTTACAAGTAAAACTAGCTAAAATGTGCCTGGCTGCTGTTCACTGAAAAGCTCATTCTGGGTACATTTTGGTATACATTTGCTTCTGCCGGGTCAGCTGAGCAGTGAATTTCTACTTAACTACCTCCTATCAGGAGAGACCTCAGGGCTGCATCTTTTGAGCGCAGTACTGAGCCTGAAAAGCGTTTACCACCCCACTTACAAGTAAAACTAGCTAAAATGTGCCTGGCTGCTGTTCACTGAAAAGCTCATTCTGGGTACATTTTTGGTATACATTTGCTTCTGCAGGGTCAGCTGAGCAGTGAATTTCTACTTAACTACCTCCTATCAGGAGAGACCTCAGGGCTGCATCTTTTGAGCGCAGTACTGAGCCTGAAAACCGTTTACAACCCCACTTACAAGTAAAACTAGCTAAAATGTGCCTGGCTGCTGTTCACTGAAAAGCTCATTCTAGGTACATTTTTAGTATACATTTGCTTCTGCGGGTCAGCTGAGCAGTGAGTTTCTACTTAACTACCCCCTATCAGGATAGACCTCAGGGCTGCATCTTTTGAGCGCACTACTGAGCCTGAAAAGCATTTACAACCCCACTTACAAGTAAAACTAGCTAAAATGTGCCTGGCTGCTGTTCACTGAAAAGCTCATTCTGGGTACATTTTTGGTATACATTTGCTTCTGCCGGGTCAGCTGAACAGTGTATTTCTACTTAACTACCCCCTATCAGGAGAGACCTCAGGGCTGCATCTTTTGAGCGCAGTACTGAGCCTGAAAAGCGTTTCCAACCCCACTTACAAGTAAAACTAGCTAAAATGTGCCTGGCTGCTGTTCACTGAAAAGCTCATTCTGGGTACATTTTTGGTATACATTTGCTTCTGCCGGGTCAGCTGAGCAGTGAATTTCTACTTAACTACCCCCTATCAGGAGAGACCTCAGGGCTGCATCTTTTGAGCGCAGTACTGAGCCTGAAAACCGTTTACCACCCCAGTTACAAGTAAAACTAGCAAAAATATGCCTGGCTGCTGTTCACTGAAAAGCTCATTCTGGGTAAATTTTTGGTATACATTTGCTTCTGCCGGGTCAGCTGAGCAGTGAATTTCTACTTAACTACCTCCTATCAGGAGAGACCTCAGGGCTGCATCTTTTGAGCGCAGTACTGAGCCTGAAAAGCGTTTACCACCCCACTTACAAGTAAAACTAGCTAAAATGTGCCTGGCTGCTGTTCACTGAAAAGCTCATTCTGGGTACATTTTTGGTTTACATTTGCTTCTGCAGGGTTAGCTGAGCAGTGAATTTCTACTTAACTACCTCCTATCAGGAGAGACCTCAGGGCTGCATCTTTTGAGCGCAGTACTGAGCCTGAAAACCGTTTACAACCCCACTTACAAGTAAAACTAGCTAAAATGTGCCTGGCTGCTGTTCACTGAAAAGCTCATTCTGGGTACATTTTTGGTATACATTTGCTTCTGCCGGGTCAGCTGAACAGTGTATTTCTACTTAACTACCCCCTATCAGGAGAGACCTCAGGGCTGCATCTTTTGAGCGCACTACTGAGCCTGAAAATCGTTTACAACCCCACTTACAAGTAAAACTAGCTAAAATGTGCCTGGCTGCTGTTCACTGAATAGCTCATTCTGGGTACATTTTTGGTATACATTTGCTTCTGCCGGGTCAAATGAGCAGTGAATTTCTACTTAACTACCCCCTATCAGGAGAGACCTCAGGGCTGCATCTTTTGAGCGCAGTACTGAGCCTGAAAAGCGTTTACAACCCAAGTTACAAGTAAAACTAGCTAAAATGTGTCTGGCTGCTGTTCACTGAAAAGCTCATTCTGGGTACATTTTTGGTATACATTTGCTTCTGCCGGGTCAGCTGAGCAGTGTATTTCTACTTAACTACCCCCTATCAGGAGAGACCTCAGGGCTGCATCTTTTGAGCGCAGTACTGAGCCTGAAAAGCGTTTACAACCCCAGTTACAAGTAAAACTAGCTAAAATGTGCCTGGCTGCTGTTCACTGAAAAGCTCATTCTGGGTACATTTTTGTTATACATTTGCTTCTGCCGGGTCAGCTGAGCAGTGAATTTCTACTTAACTACCCCCTATCAGGAGAGACCTCAGGGCTGCATCTTTTGAGCGCAGTACTGAGCCTGAAAAGCGTTTACAACCCCAGTTACAAGTAAAACTAGCTAAAATGTGCCTGGCTGCTGTTTACTGAAAAGCTCATTCTGGGTACATTTTTGGTATACATTTGCTTCTGCCGGGTCAGCTGAACAGTGAATTTCTACTTAACTACCTCCTATCAGGAGAGACATCAGGGCTGTATCTTTTGAGCGCAGTACTGAGCCTGAAAAGCGTTTGCAACCCCACTTACAAGTAAAACTAGCTAAAATGTGCCTGGCTGCTGTTCACTGAATAGCTCATTCTGGGTACATTTTTGGTATACATTTGCTTCTGCAGGGTCAGCTGAGCAGTGAATTTCTACTTAACTACCTCCTATCAGGAGAGACCTCAGGGCTGCATCTTTTGAGCGCAGTACTGAGCCTGAAAACCGTGTACAACCCCACTTACAAGTAAAACTAGCTAAAATGTGCCTGGCTGCTGTTCACTGAAAAGCTCATTCTAGGTACGTTTTTGGTATACATTTGCTTCTGCCGGGTCAGCTGAGCAGTGAATTTTTACTTAACTACCCCCTATCAGGAGAGACCTCAGGGCTGCATCTTTTGAGCGCTGTACTGAGCATGAAAAGCGTTTACAACCCCAGTTACAAGTAAAACTAGCTAAAATGTGCCTGGCTGCTGTTCACTGAAAAGCTCATTCTGGGTACATTTTTGGTATACATGTGCTTCTGCCGGGTCAGCTGAGCAGTGAGTTTCTACTTAACTACCTCCTATCAGGAGAGACCTCAGGGCTGCATCTTTTGAGCGCAGTACTGAGCCTGAAAAGCGTTTCCAACCCCACTTACAAGTAAAACTAGTTAAAATGTGCCTGGCTGCTGTTCACTGAAAAGCTCATTCTGGGTACATTTTTGTTATACATTTGCTTCTGCCGGGTCAGCTGAGCAGTGAGTTTCTACTTAACTACCCCCTATCAGGAGAGACCTCAGGGCTGCATCTTTTGAGCGCAGTACTGAGCCTGAAAAACGTTTACAACCCCACTTACAAGTAAAACTAGCTAAAATGTGCCTGGCTGCTGTTCACTGAATAGCTCATTCTGGGTACATTTTTGGTATACATTTGCTTCTGCCGGGTCAGCTGAGCAGTGAATTTCTACTTAACTACCTCCTATCAGGAGAGACCTCAGGGCTGCATCTTTTGAGCACAGTACTGAGCCTGAAAAGCGTTTACAACCCCAGTTACAAGTAAAACTAGCTAAAATGTGCCTGGCTGCTGTTCACTGAAAAGCTCATTCTGGGTACATTGTTGGTATACATTTGCTTCTGCCGGGTCAGCTGAACAGTGAATTTCTACTTAACTACCTCCTATCAGGAGAGACCTCAGGGCTGCATCTTTTGAGCGCAGTACTGAGCCTGAAAAGCGTTTCCAACCCCACTTACAAGTAAAACTAGCTAAAATGTGCCTGGCTGCTGTTCACTGAATAGCTCATTCTGGGTCCATTTTTGGTATACATTTGCTTCTGCCGGGTCAGCTGAGCAGTGAATTTCTACTTAACTACCTCCTATCAGGAGAGACCTCAGGGCTGCATCTTTTGAGCAAAGTACTGAGCCTGAAAAGCGTTTACAACCCCACTTACAAGTAAAACTAGCTAAAATGTGCCTGGCTGCTGTTCACTGAAAAGCTCATTCTGGGTACATTTTTGGTATACATTTGCTTCTGCCGGGTCAGCTGAGCAGTGAATTTCTACTTAACTACCTCCTATCAGGAGAGACCTCAGGGCTGCATGTTTTGAGCGCAGTACTGAGCCTGAAAAGCGTTTACAACCCCACTTACAAGTAAAACTAGCTAAAATGTGCCTGGCTGCTGTTCACTGAATAGCTCATTCTGGGTACATTTTTGGTATACATTTGCTTCTGCCGGGTCAGCTGAGCAGTGAATTTCTACTTAACTACCTCCTATCAGGAGAGACCTCAGGGCTGCATCTTTTGAGCATAGTACTGAGCCTGAAAAGCGTTTACAACCCCACTTACAAGTAAAACTAGCTAAAATGTGCCTGGCTGCTGTTCACTGAAAAGCTCATTCTGGGTACATTTTTGGTATACATTTGCTTCTGCCGGGTCAGCTGAGCAGTGAATTTCTACTTAACTACCCCCTATCAGGAGAGACCTCAGGGCTGCATCTTTTGAGCGCAGTACTGAGCCTGAAAACCGTTTACCACCCCAGTTACAAGTAAAACTAGCTAAAATGTGCCTGGCTGCTGTTCACTGAAAAGCTCATTCTGGGTACATTTTTGGTACACATTTGCTTCTGCCGGGTCAGCTGAGCAGTGAATTTCTACTTACCTACCTCCTATCAGGAGAGACCTCAGGGCTGCATCTTTTGAGCGCAGTACTGAGCCTGAAAAGCGTTTACCACCCCACTTACAAGTAAAACTAGCTAAAATGTGGCTGGCTGCTGTTCACTGAAAAGCTAATTCTGGGTACATTTTTGGTATACATTTGCTTCTGCAGGGTCAGCTGAGCAGTGAGTTTCTACTTAACTACCTCCTATCAGGAGAGACCTCAGGGCTGCATCTTTTGAGCGCAGTACTGAGCCTGAAAACCGTTTACAACCCCACTTACAAGTAAAACTAGCTAAAATGTGCCTGGCTGCTGTTCACTGAAAAGCTCATTCTAGGTACATTTTTAGTATACATTTGCTTCTGCCGGGTCAGCTGAGCAGTGAATTTCTACTTAACTACCCCCTATCTGGAGAGACCTCAGGGCTGCATCTTTTGAGCGCACTACTGAGCCTGAAAAGCGTTTACAACCCCACTTACAAGTAAAACTAGCTAAAATGTGCCTGGCAGCTGTTCACTGAAAAGCTCATTCTGGGTACATTTTTGGTATACATTTGCTTCTGCCGGATCAGCTGAACAGTGTATTTCTACTTAACTACCCCCTATCAGGAGAGACCTCAGGGCTGCATCTTTTGAGAGCAGTACTGAGCCTGAAAAGCGTTTACCACCCCAGTTACAAGTAAAACTAGCTAAAATGTGCCTGGCTGCTGTTCACTGAAAAGCTCATTCTGGGTACATTTTTGGTACACATTTGCTTCTGCCGGGTCAGCTGAGCAGTGAATTTCTACTTACCTACCTCCTATCAGGAGAGACCTCAGGGCTGCATCTTTTGAGCGCAGTACTGAGCCTGAAAAGCGTTTACCACCCCACTTACAAGTAAAACTAGCTAAAATGTGGCTGGCTGCTGTTCACTGAAAAGCTCATTCTGGGTACATTTTTGGTATACATTTGCTTCTGCAGGGTCAGCTGAGCAGTGAGTTTCTACTTAACTACCTCCTATCAGGAGAGACCTCAGGGCTGCATCTTTTGAGCGCAGTACTGAGCCTATAAACCGTTTACAACCCCACTTACAAGTAAAACTAGCTAAAATGTGCCTGGCTGCTGTTCACTGAAAAGCTCATTCTAGGTACATTTTTAGTATACATTTGCTTCTGCCGGGTCAGCTGAGCAGTGAGTTTCTACTTAACTACCCCCTATCTGGAGAGACCTCAGGGCTGCATCTTTTGAGCGCACTACTGAGCCTGAAAAGCGTTTACAACCCCACTTACAAGTAAAACTAGCTAAAATGTGCCTGGCAGCTGTTCACTGAAAAGCTCATTCTGGGTACATTTTTGGTATACATTTGCTTCTGCCGGATCAGCTGAACAGTGTATTTCTACTTAACTACCCCCTATCAGGAGAGACCTCAGGGCTGCATCTTTTGAGCGCAGTACTGAGCCTGAAAAGCGTTTACAACCCCACTTACAAGTAAAACTAGCTAAAATGTGCCTGGCTGCTGTTCACTGAATAGCTCATTCTGGGTACATTTTTGGTATACATTTGCTTCTGCCGGGTCAGCTGAGCAGTAAATTTCTACTTAACTACCCCCTATCAGGAGAGACCTCAGGGCTGCATCTTTTGAGCGCAGTACTGAGCCTGAAAAGCGTTTACAACCCCACTTACAAGTAAAACTAGCTAAAATGTGCCTGGCTGCTGTTCACTGAATAGCTCATTCTGGGTACATTTTTGGTATACATTTGCTTCTGCAGGGTCAGCTGAGCAGTGAATTTCTACTTAACTACCTCCTATCAGGAGAGACCTCAGGGCTGCATCTTTTGAGCGCAGTACTGAGCCTGAAAACCGTTTACAACCCCACTTACAAGTAAAACTAGCTAAAATGTGCCTGGCTGCTGTTCACTGAAAAGCTCATTCTAGGTACGTTTTTGGTATACATTTGCTTCTGCCGGGTCAGCTGAGCAGTGAATTTTTACTTAACTACCCCCTATCAGGAGAGACCTCAGGGCTGCATCTTTTGAGCGCTGTACTGAGCCTGAAAAGCGTTTACAACCCCACTTACAAGTAAAACTAGCTAAAATGTGCCTGGCTACTGTTCACTGAATAGCTCATTCTGGGTACATTTTTGGTATACATTTGCTTCTGCCGGGTCAGCTGAGCAGTAAATTTCTACTTAACTACCCCCTATCAGGAGAGACCTCAGGGCTGCATCTTTTGAGCGCAGTACTGAGCCTGAAAACTGTTTACAACCCCAGTTACAAGTAAAACTAGCTAAAATGTTCCTGGCTGCTGTTCACTGAAAAGCTCATTCTGGGTACATTTTTGTTATACATTTGCTTCTGCCGGGTCAGCTGAGCAGTGAATTTCTACTTAACTACCCCCTATCAGGAGAGACCTCAGGGCTGCATCTTTTGAGCGCAGTACTGAGCCTGAAAAGCGTTTCCAACCCCACTTACAAGTAAAACTAGCTAAAATGTGCCTGGCTGCTGTTCACTGAAAAGCTCATTCTGGGTACATTTTTGGTATACATTTGCTGCTGCCGGGTCAGCTGAGCAGTGAATTTCTACTTAACTACCTCCTATCAGGAGAGACCTCAGGGCTGCATGTTTTGAGCGCAGTACTGAGCCTGAAAAGCGTTTACACCCCCACTTACAAGTAAAACTAGCTAAAATGTGCCTGGCTGCTGTTCACTGAATAGCTCATTCTGGGTACATTTTTGGTATACATTTGCTTCTGCCGGGTCAGCTGAGCAGTGAATTTCTACTTAACTACCTCCTATCAGGAGAGACCTCAGGGCTGCATCTTTTGAGCACAGTACTGAGCCTGAAAAGCGTTTACAACCCCACTTACAAGTAAAACTAGCTAAAATGTGCCTGGCTGCTGTTCACTGAAAAGCTCATTCTGGGTACATTTTTGGTATACATTTGCTTCTGCCAGGTCAGCTGAGCAGTGAATTTCTACTTAACTACCCCCTATCAGGAGAGACCTCAGGGCTGCATCTTTTGAGCGCAGTACTGAGCCTGAAAAGCGTTTACCACCCCACTTACAAGTAAAACTAGCTAAAATGTGCCTGGCTGCTGTTCACTGAAAAGCTCATTCTGGGTACATTTTTGGTATACATTTGCTTCTGCAGGGTCAGCTGAGCAGTGAATTTCTACTTAACTACCTCCTATAAGGAGAGACCTCAGGGCTGCATCTTTTGAGCGCAGTACTGAGCCTGAAAACCGTTTACCACCCCACTTACAAGTAAAACTAGCTAAAATGTGCCTGGCTGCTGTTCACTGAAAAGCTCATTCTAGGTACATTTTTAGTATACATTTGCTTCTGCGGGTCAGCTGAGCAGTGAGTTTCTACTTAACTACCCCCTATCAGGAGAGACCTCAGGGCTGCATCTTTTGAGCGCACTACTGAGCCTGAAAAGCATTTACAACCCCACTTACAAGTAAAACTAGCTAAAATGTGCCTGGCTGCTGTTCACTGAAAAGCTCATTCTGGGTACATTTTTGGTATACATTTGCTTCTGCCGGGTCAGCTGAACAGTGTATTTCTACTTAACTACCCCCTATCAGGAGAGACCTCAGGGCTGCATCTTTTGAGCGCAGTACTGAGCCTGAAAAGCGTTTACCACCCCACTTACAAGTAAAACTAGCTAAAATGTGCCTGGCTGCTGTTCACTGAAAAGCTCATTCTGGGTACATTTTTGTTATACATTTGCTTCTGCCGGGTCAGCTGAGCAGTGAGTTTCTACTTAACTACCCCCTATCAGGAGAGACCTCAGGGCTGCATCTTTTGAGCGCACTACTGAGCCTGAAAAGCGTTTACAACCCCACTTACAAGTAAACTAGCTAAAATGTGCCTGGCTGCTGTTCACTGAAAAGCTCATTCTGGGTACATTTTTGGTATACATTTGCTTCTGCCGGGTCAGCTGAACAGTGTATTTCTACTTAACTACCCCCTATCAGGAGAGACCTCAGGGCTGCATCTTTTGAGCGCAGTACTGAGCCTGAAAAGCGTTTCCAACCCCACTTACAAGTAAAACTAGCTAAAATGTGCCTGGCTGCTGTTCACTGAATAGCTCATTCTGGGTACATTTTTGGTATACATTTGCTTCTGCCGGGTCAGCTGAGCAGTGAATTTCTACTTAACTACCCCCTATCAGGAGAGACCTCAGGGCTGCATCTTTTGAGCGCAGTACTGAGCCTGAAAAGCGTTTACAACCCCAGTTACAAGTAAAACTAGCTAAAATGTGTCTGGCTGCTGTTCACTGAAAAGCTCATTCTGGGTACATTTTTGGTATACATTTGCTTCTGCCGGGTCAGCTGAGCAGTGAGTTTCTACTTAACTACCCCCTATCAGGAGAGACCTCAGGGCTGCATCTTTTGAGCGCAGTACTGAGCCTGAAAGCGTTTCCAACCCCACTTACAAGTAAAACTAGCTAAAATGTGCCTGGCTGCTGTTCACTGAAAAGCTCATTCTGGGTACATTTTTGTTATACATTTGCTTCTGCCGGGTCAGCTGAGCAGTGAGTTTCTACTTAACTACCCCCTATCAGGAGAGACCTCAGGGCTGCATCTTTTGAGCGCAGTACTGAGCCTGAAAAGCGTTTACAACCCACTTACAAGTAAAACTAGCTAAAATGTGCCTGGCTGCTGTTCACTGAAAAGCAGTGTATTTCTACTTAACTACCCCCTATCAGAAGAGACCTCAGGGCTGCATCTTTTGAGCGCAGTACTGAGCCTGAAAAGCGTTTACAACCCCAGTTACAAGTAAAACTAGCTAAAATGTGCCTGGCTGCTGTTCACTGAAAAGCTCATTCTGGGTACAATTTTGTTGTACATTTGCTTCTGCCGGGTCAGCTGAGCAGTGAATTTCTACTTAACTACCCCCTATCAGGGGAGACCTCAGGGCAGCATCTTTTGAGCGCAGTACTGAGCCTGAAAAGTGTTTACAACCCCACTTACAAGTAAAACTAGCTAAATTGTGCCTGGCTGCTGTTCACTGAAAAGCTCATTCTGGGTACATTTTTGGTATACATTTGCTTCTGCCGGGTCAGCTGAGCAGTGTATTTCTACTTAACTACCCCCTATCAGGAGAGACCTCAGGGTTGCATCTTTTGAGCGCAGTACTGAGCCTGAAAAGCGTTTACAACCCCAGTTACAAGTAAAACTAGCTAAAATGTGCCTGGCTGCTGTTCACTGAAAAGCTCATTCTGGGTACATTTTTGGTATACATTTGCGACTGCCGGGTCAGCTGAACAGTGAATTTCTACTTAACTACCTCCTATCAGGAGAGACCTCAGGGCTGCATCTTTTGAGCGCAGTACTGAGCCTGAAAACCGTTTACAACCCCACTTACAAGTAAAACTAGCTAAAATGTGCCTGGCTGCTGTTCACTGAAAAGCTCATTCTGGGTACACTTTTGGTATACATTTGCTTCTGCCAGGTCAGCTGAGCAGGGAATTTCTACTTAACTACCTCCTATCAGGAGAGACCTCAGGGCTGCATCTTTTGAGCGCAGTACTGAGCCTGAAAACCGTTTACAACCCCACTTACAAGTAAAACTAGCTAAAATGTGCCTGGCTGCTGTTCACTGAAAAGCTCATTCTAGGTACATTTTTGGTATACATTTGCTTCTGCCGGGTCAGCTGAGCAGTGAATTTCTACTTAACTACCCCCTATCAGGAGAGACCTCAGGGCTGCATCTTTTGAGCGCAGTACTGAGCCTGAAAAGCGTTTACAACCCCAGTTACAAGTAAAACTAGCTAAAATGTGCCTGGCTGCTGTTCACTGAAAAGCTCATTCTGAGTACATTTTTGGTATACATTTGCTTCTGCCGGGTCAGCTGAGCAGTGAATTTCTACTTAACTATCTCCTATCAGGAGAGACCTCAGGACTGCATCTTTTGAGCGCAGTACTGAGCCTGAAAAGCATTTCCAACCCCACTTACAAGTAAAACTAGCTAAAATGTGCCTGGCTGCTGTTCACTGAAAAGCTCATTCTGGGTACATTTTTGGTATACATTTGCTTCTGCCGGGTCAGCTGAGCAGTAAATTTCTACTTAACTACCCCCTATCAGGAGAGACCTCAGGGCTGCATCTTTTGAGCGCAGTACTGAGCCTGAAAACTGTTTACAACCCCAGTTACAAGTAAAACTAGCTAAAATGTGCCTGGGTGCTGTTCACTGAAAAGCTCATTCTGGGTACATTTTTGGTATACATTTGCTTCTGCCGGGTCAGCTGAGCAGTGAATTTCTACTTAACTACCTCCTATCAGGAGAGACCTCAGGGCTGCATCTTTTGAGCGCTGTACTGAGCCTGAAAAGCGTTTACAACCCCAGTTACAAGTAAAACTAGCTAAAATGTGCCTGGCTGCTGTTCACTGAAAAGCTCATTCTAGGTACATTTTTTGTATACATTTGCTTCTGCCGGGTCAGCTGAGCAGTGAGTTTCTACTTAACTACCCCCTATCAGGAGAGACCTCAGGGCTGCATCTTTTGAGCGCACTACTGAGCCTGAAAAGCGTTTACAACCCCACTTACAAGTAAAACTAGCTAAAATGTGCCTGGCAGCTGTTCACTGAAAAGCTCATTCTGGGTACATTTTTGGTATACATTTGCCTTTGCCGGGTCAGCTGGACAGTGTATTTCTACTTAACTACCCCCTATCAGGAGAGACCTCAGGGCTGCATCTTTTGAGCGCAGTATTGAGCCTGAAAAGCGTTTCCAACCCCACTTACAAGTAAAACTAGCTGAAATGTGCCTGGCTGCTGTTCACTGAATAGCTCATTCTGGGTACATTTTTGGTATACATTTGCTTCTGCCGGGTCAGCTGAGCAGTGAATTTCTACTTAACTACCCCCTATCAGGAGAGACCTCAGGGCTGCATCTTTTGAGCGCAGTACTGAGCCTGAAAAGCGTTTACAACCCCAGTTACAAGTAAAACTAGCTAAAATGTGTCTGGCTGCTGTTCACTGAAAAGCTCATTCTGGGTACATTTTTGGTATACATTTGCTTCTGCCGGGTCAGCTGAGCAGTGTATTTCTACTTAACTACCCCCTATCAGGAGAGACCTCAGGGCTGCATCTTTTGAGCGCAGTACTGAGCCTGAAAAGCGTTTACAACCCCAGTTACAAGTAAAACTAGCTAAAATGTGCCTGGCTGCTGTTCACTGAAAAGCTCATTCTGGGTACATTTTTGTTATACATTTGCTTCTGCCGGGTCAGCTGAGCAGTGAATTTCTACTTAACTACCCCCTATCAGGGGAGACCTCAGGGCTGCATCTTTTGAGCGCAGTACTGATCCTGAAAAGCGTTTACAACCCCACTTACAAGGAAAAGCTCATTCTGGGTACATTTTTGGTATACATTTGCTTCTGCCGGGTCAGCTGAGCAGTGAGTTTCTACTTAACTACCCCCTATCAGGAGAGACCTCAGGGCTGCATCTTTTGAGCGCACTACTGAGCCTGAAAAGCGTTTACAACCCCACTTACAAGTAAAACTAGCTAAAATGTGCCTGGCAGCTGTTCACTGAAAAGCTCATTCTGGGTACATTTTTGGTATACATTTGCTTCTGCCGGGTCAGCTGAACAGTGTATTTCTACTTAACTACCCCCTATCAGGAGAGACCTCAGGGCTGCATCTTTTGAGCACAGTACTGAGCCTGAAAAGCGTTTCCAACCCCACTTACAAGTAAAACTAGCTAAAATGTGCCTGGCTGCTGTTCACTGAATAGCTCATTCTGGGTACATTTTTGGTATACATTTGCTTCTGCCGGGTCAGCTGAGCAGTGAATTTCTACTTAACTACCCCCTATCAGGAGAGACCTCAGGGCTGCATCTTTTGAGCGCAGTACTGAGCCTGAAAAGCGTTTACAACCCCAGTTACAAGTAAAACTAGCTAAAATGTGTCTGGCTGCTGTTCACTGAAAAGCTCATTCTGGGTACATTTTTGGTATACATTTGCTTCTGCCGGGTCAGCTGAGCAGTGTATTTCTACTTAACTACCCCCTATCAGGAGAGACCTCAGGGCTGCATCTTTTGAGCGCAGTACTGAGCCTGAAAAGCGTTTACAACCCCAGTTACAAGTAAAACTAGCTAAAATGTGCCTGGCTGCTGTTCACTGAAAAGCTCATTCTGGGTACATTTTTGTTATACATTTGCTTCTGCCGGGTCGCTGAGCAGTGAATTTCTACTTAACTACCCCCTATCAGGGGAGACCTCAGGGCTGCATCTTTTGAGCGCAGTACTGATCCTGAAAAGCGTTTACAACCCCACTTACAAGTAAAACTAGCTAAATTGTGCCTGGCTGCTGTTCACTGAAAAGCTCATTCTGGGTACATTTTTGGTATACATTTGCTTCTGCCGGGTCAGCTGAGCAGTGTATTTCTACTTAACAACCCCCTATCAGGAGAGACCTCAGGGTTGCATCTTTTGACGCAGTACTGAGCCTGAAAACCGTTTACAACCCCACTTACAAGTAAAACTAGCTAAAATGTGCCTGGCTGCTGTTCACTGAAAAGCTCATTCTAGGTACATTTTTAGTATACATTTGCTTCTGCCGGGTCAGCTGAGCAGTGAGTTTCTACTTAACTACCCCCTATCAGGAGAGACCTCAGGGCTGCATCTTTTGAGCGCACTACTGAGCCTGAAAAGCGTTTACAACCCCACTTACAAGTAAAACTAGCTAAAATGTGCCTGGCTGCTGTTCACTGAAAAGCTCATTCTGGGTACATTTTTGGTATACATTTGCTTCTGCCGGGTCAGCTGAACAGTGTATTTCTACTTAACTACCCCCTATCAGGAGAGACCTCAGGGCTGCATCTTTTGAGCGCAGTACTGAGCCTGAAAAGCGTTTCCAACCCCACTTACAAGTAAAACTAGCTAAAATGTGCCTGGCTGCTGTTCACTGAAAAGCTCATTCTGGGTACATTTTTGTTATACATTTGCTTCTGCCAGGTCAGCTGAGCAGTGAGTTTCCACTTAACTACCCCCTATCAGGAGAGACCTCAGGGCTGCATCTTTTGAGCGCACTACTGAGCCTGAAAAGCGTTTACAACCCCACTTACAAGTAAAACTAGCTAAAATGTGCCTGGCTGCTGTTCACTGAATAGCTCATTCTGGGTACATTTTTGGTATACATTTGCTTCTGCCGGGTCAGCTGAGCAGTGAATTTCTACTTAACTACCCCCTATCAGGAGAGACCTCAGGGCTGCATCTTTTGAGCGCAGTACTGAGCCTGAAAAGCATTTACAACCCCAGTTACAAGTAAAACTAGCTAAAATGTGTTCACTGAAAAGCTCATTCTGGGTACATTTTTGGTATACATTTGCTTCTGCCGGGTCAGCTGAGCAGTGTATTTCTACTTAACTACCCCCTATCAGGAGAGACCTCAGGGCTGCATCTTTTGAGCGCAGTACTGAGCCTGAAAAGCGTTTACAACCCCAGTTACAAGTAAAACTAGCTAAATTGTGCCTGGCTGCTGTTCACTGAAAAGCTCATTCTGGGTACATTTTTGTTATACATTTGCTTCTGCCGGGTCAGCTGAGCAGTGAATTTCTACGTAACTACCCCCTATCAGGGGATACCTCAGGGCTGCATCTTTTGAGCGCAGTACTGAGCCTGAAAAGCGTTTACAACCCCACTTACAAGTAAAACTAGCTAAATTGTGCCTGGCTGCTGTTCACTGAAAAGCTCATTCTGGGTACATTTTTGGTATACATTTGCTTCTGCCGGGTCAGCTGAGCAGTGTATTTCTACTTAACTACCCCCTATCAGGAGAGACCTCAGGGTTGCATCTTTTGAGCGCAGTACTGAGCCTGAAAAGCGTTTACAACCCCAGTTACAAGTAAAACTAGCTAAAATGTGCCTGGCTGCTGTTCACTGAAAAGCTCATTCTGGGTACATTTTTGTTATACATTTGCTTCTGCCGGGTCAGCTGAGCAGTGAGTTTCTACTTAACTACCCCCTATCAGGAGAGACCTCAGGGCTGCATCTTTTGAGCGCACTACTGAGCCTGAAAAGCGTTTACAACCCCACTTACAAGTAAAACTAGCTAAAATGTGCCTAGCTGCTGTTCACTGAATAGCTCATTCTGGGTACATTTTTGGTATACATTTGCTTCTGCCGGGTCAGCTGAGCAGTGAATTTCTACTTAACTACCCCCTATCAGGAGAGACCTCAGGGCTGCATCTTTTGAGCGCAGTACTGAGCCTGAAAAGCATTTACAACCCCAGTTACAAGTAAAACTAGCTAAAATGTGTCTGGCTGCTGTTCACTGAAAAGCTCATTCTGGGTACATTTTTGTTATACATTTGCTTCTGCCGGGTCAGCTGAGCAGTGAATTTCTAAGTAACTACCCCCTATCAGGGGAGACCTCAGGGCTGCATCTTTTGAGCGCAGTACTGAGCCTGAAAAGCGTTTACAACCCCACTTACAAGTAAAACTAGCTAAATTGTGCCTGGCTGCTGTTCACTGAAAAGCTCATTCTGGGTACATTTTTGGTATACATTTGCTTCTGCCGGGTCAGCTGAGCAGTGTATTTCTACTTAACTACCCCCTATCAGGAGAGACCTCAGGGTTGCATCTTTTGAGCGCAGTACTGAGCCTGAAAAGCGTTTACAACCCCAGTTACAAGTAAAACTAGCTAAAATGTGCCTGGCTGCTGTTCACTGAAAAAGTCATTCTGGGTACATTTTTGGTATACATTTGCTTCTGCCGGGTCAGCTGAACAGTGAATTTCTACTTAACTACCTCCTATCAGGAGAGACCTCAGGGCTGTATCTTTTGAGTGCAGTACTGAGCCTGAAAAGCGTTTACAACCCCACTTACAAGTAAAACTAGCTAAAATGTGCCTGGCTGCTGTTCACTGAATAGCTCATTCTGGGTACATTTTTGGTATACATTTGCTTCTGCAGGGTCAGCTGAGCAGTGAATTTCTACTTAACTACCTCCTATCGGGAGAGACCTCAGGGCTGCATCTTTTGAGCGCAGTACTGAGCCTGAAAACCGTTTACAACCCCACTTACAAGTAAAACTAGCTAAAATGTGCCTGGCTGCTGTTCACTGAAAAGCTCATTCTGGGTACATTTTTGTTATACATTTGCTTCTGCCGGGTCAGCTGAGCAGTGTATTTCTACTTAACTACCCCCTATCAGGAGAGACCTCAGGGTTGCATCTTTTGAGCGCAGTACTGAGCCTGAAAAGCGTTTACAACCCCAGTTACAAGTAAAACTAGCTAAAATGTGCCTGGCTGCTGTTCACTGAAAAGCTCATTCTGGGTACATTTTTGGTATACATTTGCGACTGCCGGGTCAGCTGAACAGTGAATTTCTACTTAACTACCTCCTATCAGGAGAGACCTCAGGGCTGCATCTTTTGAGCGCAGTACTGAGCCTGAAAACCGTTTACAACCCCACTTACAAGTAAAACTAGCTAAAATGTGCCTGGCTGCTGTTCACTGAAAAGCTCATTCTGGGTACACTTTTGGTATACATTTGCTTCTGCCCGGTCAGCTGAGCAGTGAATTTCTACTTAACTACCTCCTATCAGGAGAGACCTCAGGGCTGCATCTTTTGAGCGCAGTACTGAGCCTGAAAAGCGTTTACCACCCCACTTACAAGTAAAACTAGCTAAAATGTGCCTGGCTGCTGTTCACTGAAAAGCTCATTCTGGGTACATTTTTGGTATACATTTGCTTCTGCAGGGTCAGCTGAGCAGTGAATTTCTACTTAACTACCTCCTATCAGGAGAGACCTCAGGGCTGCATCTTTTGAGCGCAGTACTGAGCCTGAAAACCGTTTACAACCCCAGTTACAAGTAAAACTAGCTAAAATGTGCCTGGCTGCTGTTCACTGAAAAGCTCATTCTGGGTACATTTTTGGTATACATTTGCTTCTGCCGGGTCAGCTGAGCAGTGAATTTCTACTTAACTATCTCCTATCAGGAGAGACCTCAGGACTGCATCTTTTGAGCGCAGTACTGAGCCTGAAAAGCGTTTCCAACCCCACTTACAAGTAAAACTAGCTAAAATGTGCCTGGCTGCTGTTCACTGAAAAGCTCATTCTGGGTAAATTTTTGGTATAGATTTGCTTCTGCCGGGTCAGCTGAGCAGTAAATTTCTACTTAACTACCCCCTATCAGGAGAGACCTCAGGGCTGCATCTTTTGAGCGCAGTACTGAGCCTAAAAACTGTTTACAACCCCAGTTACAAGTAAAACTAGCTAAAATGTGCCTGGCTGCTGTTCACTGAAAAGCTCATTCTGGGTACATTTTTGGTATACATTTGCTTCTGCCGGGTCAGCTGAGCAGTGAATTTCTACTTAACTACCTCCTATCAGGAGAGACCTCAGGGCTGCATCTTTTGAGCGCTGTACTGAGCCTGAAAAGCGTTTACAACCCCAGTTACAAGTAAAACTAGCTAAAATGTGCCTGGCTGCTGTTCACTGAAAAGCTCATTCTAGGTACATTTTTTGTATACATTTGCTTCTGCCGGGTCAGCTGAGCAGTGAGTTTCTACTTAAACTACCCCCTATCAGGAGAGACCTCAGGGCTGCATCTTTTGAGCGCACTACTGAGCCTGAAAAGCGTTTACAACCCCACTTACAAGTAAAACTAGCTAAAATGTGCCTGGCAGCTGTTCACTGAATAGCTCATTCTGGGTACATTTTTGGTATACATTTGCTTCTGCCGGGTCAGCTGAGCAGTGAATTTCTACTTAACTACCCCCTATCAGGAGAGACCTCAGGGCTGCATCTTTTGAGCGCAGTACTGAGCCTGAAAAGCGTTTACAACCCCAGTTACAAGTAAAACTAGCTAAAATGTGTCTGGCTGCTGTTCACTGAAAAGCTCATTCTGGGTACATTTTTGGTATACATTTGCTTCTGCCGGGTCAGCTGAGCAGTGTATTTCTACTTAACTACCCCCTATCAGGAGAGAAGGGCTGCATCTTTTGAGCGCAGTACTGAGCCTGAAAAGCGTTTACAACCCCAGTTACAAGTAAAACTAGCTAAAATGTGCCTGGCTGCTGTTCACTGAAAAGCTCATTCTGGGTACATTTTTGTTATACATTTGCTTCTGCCGGGTCAGCTGAGCAGTGAATTTCTACTTAACTACCCCCTATCAGGGGAGACCTCAGGGCTGCATCTTTTGAGCGCAGTACTGAGCCTGAAAACCGTTTACAACCCCACTTACAAGTAAAACTAGCTAAAATGTGCCTGGCTGCTGTTCACTGAAAAGCTCATTCTAGGTACATTTTTTGTATACATTTGCTTCTGCCGGGTCAGCTGAGCAGTGAGTTTCTACTTAACTACCCCCTATCAGGAGAGACCTCAGGGCTGCATCTTTTGAGCGCACTACTGAGCCTGAAAAGCGTTTACAACCCCACTTACAAGTAAAACTAGCTAAAATGTGCCTGGCTGCTGTTCACTGAATAGCTCATTCTGGGTACATTTTTGGTATACATTTGCTTCTGCCGGGTCAGCTGAGCAGTGAATTTCTACTTAACTACCCCCTATCAGGAGAGACCTCAGGGCTGCATCTTTTGAGCGCAGTACTGAGCCTGAAAAGCATTTACAACCCCAGTTACAAGTAAAACTAGCTAAAATGTGTCTGGCTGCTGTTCACTGAAAAGCTCATTCTGGGTACATTTTTGGTATACATTTGCTTCTGCCGGGTCAGCTGAGCAGTGTATTTCTACTTAACTACCCCCTATCAGGAGAGACCTCAGGGCTGCATCTTTTGAGCGCAGTACTGAGCCTGAAAAGCGTTTACAACCCCAGTTACAAGTAAAACTAGCTAAAATGTGCCTGGCTGCTGTTCACTGAAAAGCTCATTCTGGGTACATTTTTGTTATACATTTGCTTCTGCCGGGTCAGCTGAGCAGTGAATTTCTACGTAACTACCCCCTATCAGGGGAGACCTCAGGGCTGCATCTTTTGAGCGCAGTACTGAGCCTGAAAAGCGTTTACAACCCCACTTACAAGTAAAACTAGCTAAATTGTGCCTGGCTGCTGTTCACTGAAAAGCTCATTCTGGGTACATTTTTGGTATACATTTGCTTCTGCCGGGTCAGCTGAGCAGTGTATTTCTACTTAACTACCCCCTATCAGGAGAGACCTCAGGGTTGCATCTTTTGAGCGCAGTACTGAGCCTGAAAAGCGTTTACAACCCCAGTTACAAGTAAAACTAGCTAAAATGTGCCTGGCTGCTGTTCACTGAAAAGCACATTCTGGGTACATTTTTGTTATACATTTGCTTCTGCCGGGTCAGCTGAGCAGTGAGTTTCTACTTAACTACTTCCTATCAGGAGAGACCTCAGGGCTGCATCTTTTGAGCGCACTACTGAGCCTGAAAAGCGTTTACAACCCCACTTACAAGTAAAACTAGCTAAAATGTGCCTGGCTGCTGTTCACTGAATAGCTCATTCTGGGTACATTTTTGGTATACATTTGCTTCTGCCGGGTCAGCTGAGCAGTGTATTTCTACTTAACTACCCCCTATCAGGAGAGACCTCAGGGCTGCATCTTTTTAACGCAGTACTGAGCCTGAAAAGCGTTTACAACCCCAGTTACAAGTAAAACTAGCTAAAATGTGCCTGGCTGCTGTTCACTGAAAAGCTCATTCTGGGTACATTTTTGTTATACATTTGCTTCTGCCGGGTCAGCTGAGCAGTGAATTTCTACGTAACTACCCCCTATCAGGGGAGACCTCAGGGCTGCATCTTTTGAGCGCAGTACTGAGCCTGAAAAGCGTTTACAACCCCACTTACAAGTAAAACTAGCTAAATTGTGCCTGGCTGCTGTTCACTGAAAAGCTCATTCTGGGTACATTTTTGTTATACATTTGCTTCTGCCGGGTCGGCTGAGCAGTGAATTTCTACGTAACTACCCCTGCATCTTTTGAGCGCAGTACTGAGCCTGAAAAGCGTTTACAACCCCACTTACAAGTAAAACTAGCTAAATTGTGCCTGGCTGCTGTTCACTGAAAAGCTCATTCTGGGTACATTTTTGGTATACATTTGCTTCTGCCGGGTCAGCTGAGCAGTGTATTTCTACTTAACTACCCCCTATCAGGAGAGACCTCGGGGTTGCATCTTTTGAGCGCAGTACTGAGCCTGAAAAGCGTTTACAACCCCAGTTACAAGTAAAACTAGCTAAAATGTGCCTGGCTGCTGTTCACTGAAAAGCTCATTCTGGGTACATTTTTGTTATACATTTGCTTCTGCCGGGTCAGCTGAGCAGTGAATTTCTACTTAACTACCCCCTATCAGGGGAGACCTCAGGGCTGCATCTTTTGAGCGCAGTACTGATCCTGAAAAGCGTTTACAACCCCACTTACAAGTAAAACTAGCTAAATTGTGCCTGGCTGCTGTTCACTGAAAAGCTCATTCTGGGTACATTTTTGGTATACATTTGCTTCTGCCGGGTCAGCTGAGCAGTGTATTTCTACTTAACAACCCCCTATCAGGAGAGACCTCAGGGTTGCATCTTTTGACGCAGTACTGAGCCTGAAAACCGTTTACAACCCCACTTACAAGTAAAACTAGCTAAAATGTGCCTGGCTGCTGTTCACTGAAAAGCTCATTCTAGGTACATTTTTAGTATACATTTGCTTCTGCCGGGTCAGCTGAGCAGTGAGTTTCTACTTAACTACCCCCTATCAGGAGAGACCTCAGGGCTGCATCTTTTGAGCGCACTACTGAGCCTGAAAAGCGTTTACAACCCCACTTACAAGTAAAACTAGCTAAAATGTGCCTGGCTGCTGTTCACTGAAAAGCTCATTCTGGGTACATTTTTGGTATACATTTGCTTCTGCCGGGTCAGCTGAACAGTGTATTTCTACTTAACTACCCCCTATCAGGAGAGACCTCAGGGCTGCATCTTTTGAGCGCAGTACTGAGCCTGAAAAGCGTTTCCAACCCCACTTACAAGTAAAACTAGCTAAAATGTGCCTGGCTGCTGTTCACTGAAAAGCTCATTCTGGGTACATTTTTGTTATACATTTGCTTCTGCCAGGTCAGCTGAGCAGTGAGTTTCCACTTAACTACCCCCTATCAGGAGAGACCTCAGGGCTGCATCTTTTGAGCACACTACTGAGCCTGAAAAGCGTTTACAACCCCACTTACAAGTAAAACTAGCTAAAATGTGCCTGGCTGCTGTTCACTGAATAGCTCATTCTGGGTACATTTTTGGTATACATTTGCTTCTGCCGGGTCAGCTGAGCAGTGAATTTCTACTTAACTACCCCCTATCAGGAGAGACCTCAGGGCTGCATCTTTTGAGCGCAGTACTGAGCCTGAAAAGCATTTACAACCCCAGTTACAAGTAAAACTAGCTAAAATGTGTTCACTGAAAAGCTCATTCTGGGTACATTTTTGGTATACATTTGCTTCTGCTGGGTCAGCTGAGCAGTGTATTTCTACTTAACTACCCCCTATCAGGAGAGACCTCAGGGCTGCATCTTTTGAGCGCAGTACTGAGCCTGAAAAGCGTTTACAACCCCAGTTACAAGTAAAACTAGCTAAATTGTGCCTGGCTGCTGTTCACTGAAAAGCTCATTCTGGGTACATTTTTGTTATACATTTGCTTCTGCCGGGTCAGCTGAGCAGTGAATTTCTACGTAACTACCCCCTATCAGGGGATACCTCAGGGCTGCATCTTTTGAGCGCAGTACTGAGCCTGAAAAGCGTTTACAACCCCACTTACAAGTAAAACTAGCTAAATTGTGCCTGGCTGCTGTTCACTGAAAAGCTCATTCTGGGTACATTTTTGGTATACATTTGCTTCTGCCGGGTCAGCTGAGCAGTGTATTTCTACTTAACTACCCCCTATCAGGAGAGACCTCAGGGTTGCATCTTTTGAGCGCAGTACTGAGCCTGAAAAGCGTTTACAACCCCAGTTACAAGTAAAACTAGCTAAAATGTGCCTGGCTGCTGTTCACTGAAAAGCTCATTCTGGGTACATTTTTGTTATACATTTGCTTCTGCCGGGTCAGCTGAGCAGTGAGTTTCTACTTAACTACCCCCTATCAGGAGAGACCTCAGGGCTGCATCTTTTGAGCGCACTACTGAGCCTGAAAAGCGTTTACAACCCCACTTACAAGTAAAACTAGCTAAAATGTGCCTGGCTGCTGTTCACTGAATAGCTCATTCTGGGTACATTTTTGGTATACATTTGCTTCTGCCGGGTCAGCTGAGCAGTGAATTTCTACTTAACTACCCCCTATCAGGAGAGACCTCAGGGCTGCATCTTTTGAGCGCAGTACTGAGCCTGAAAAGCATTTACAACCCCAGTTACAAGTAAAACTAGCTAAAATGTGTCTGGCTGCTGTTGACTGAAAAGCTCATTCTGGGTACATTTTTGTTATACATTTGCTTCTGCCGGGTCAGCTGAGCAGTGAATTTCTACGTAACTACCCCCTATCAGGGGAGACCTCAGGGCTGCATCTTTTGAGCGCAGTACTGAGCCTGAAAAGCGTTTACAACCCCACTTACAAGTAAAACTAGCTAAATTGTGCCTGGCTGCTGTTCACTGAAAAGCTCATTCTGGGTACATTTTTGGTATACATTTGCTTCTGCCGGGTCAGCTGAGCAGTGTATTTCTACTTAACTACCCCCTATCAGGAGAGACCTCAGGGTTGCATCTTTTGAGCGCAGTACTGAGCCTGAAAAGCGTTTACAACCCCAGTTACAAGTAAAACTAGCTAAAATGTGCCTGGCTGCTGTTCACTGAAAAGCTCATTCTGGGTACATTTTTGGTATACATTTGCTTCTGCCGGGTCAGCTGAACAGTGAATTTCTACTTAACTACCTCCTATCAGGAGAGACCTCAGGGCTGTATCTTTTGAGTGCAGTACTGAGCCTGAAAAGCGTTTACAACCCCACTTACATTTAAAACTAGCTAAAATGTGCCTGGCTGCTGTTCACTGAATAGCTCATTCTGGGTACATTTTTGGTATACATTTGCTTCTGCAGGGTCAGCTGAGCAGTGAATTTCTACTTAACTACCTCCTATCGGGAGAGACCTCAGGGCTGCATCTTTTGAGCGCAGTACTGAGCCTGAAAACCGTTTACAACCCCACTTACAAGTAAAACTAGCTAAAATGTGCCTGGCTGCTGTTCACTGAAAAGCTCATTCTGGGTACATTTTTGTTATACATTTGCTTCTGCCGGGTCAGCTGAGCAGTGTATTTCTACTTAACTACCCCCTATCAGGAGAGACCTCAGGGTTGCATCTTTTGAGCGCAGTACTGAGCCTGAAAAGCGTTTACAACCCCAGTTACAAGTAAAACTAGCTAAAATGTGCCTGGCTGCTGTTCACTGAAAAGCTCATTCTGGGTACATTTTTGGTATACATTTGCGACTGCCGGGTCAGCTGAACAGTGAATTTCTACTTAACTACCTCCTATCAGGAGAGACCTCAGGGCTGCATCTTTTGAGCGCAGTACTGAGCCTGAAAACCGTTTACAACCCCACTTACAAGTAAAACTAGCTAAAATGTGCCTGGCTGCTGTTCACTGAAAAGCTCATTCTGGGTACACTTTTGGTATACATTTGCTTCTGCCCGGTCAGCTGAGCAGTGAATTTCTACTTAACTACCTCCTATCAGGAGAGACCTCAGGGCTGCATCTTTTGAGCGCAGTACTGAGCCTGAAAAGCGTTTACCACCCCACTTACAAGTAAAACTAGCTAAAATGTGCCTGGCTGCTGTTCACTGAAAAGCTCATTCTGGGTACATTTTTGGTATACATTTGCTTCTGCAGGGTCAGCTGAGCAGTGAATTTCTACTTAACTACCTCCTATCAGGAGATACCTCAGGGCTGCATCTTTTGAGCGCAGTACTGAGCCTGAAAACCGTTTACAACCCCAGTTACAAGTAAAACTAGCTAAAATGTGCCTGGCTGCTGTTCACTGAAAAGCTCATTCTGGGTACATTTTTGGTATACATTTGCTTCTGCCGGGTCAGCTGAGCAGTGAATTTCTACTTAACTATCTCCTATCAGGAGAGACCTCAGGACTGCATCTTTTGAGCGCAGTACTGAGCCTGAAAAGCGTTTCCAACCCCACTTACAAGTAAAACTAGCTAAAATGTGCCTGGCTGCTGTTCACTGAAAAGCTCACTCTGGGTACATTTTTAGTATACATTTGCTTCTGCCGGGTCAGCTGAGCAGTGTATTTCTACTTAACTACCCCCTATCAGGAGAGACCTCAGGGTTGCATCTTTTGAGCGCAGTACTGAGCCTGAAAAGCGTTTACAACCCCAGTTACAAGTAAAACTAGCTAAAATGTGCCTGGCTGCTGTTCACTGAGAAGCTCATTCTGGGTACATTTTTGTTATACATTTGCTTCTGCCGGGTCAGCTGAGCAGTGAGTTTCTACTTAACTACCCCCTATCAGGAGAGACCTCAGGGCTGCATCTTTTGAGCGCACTACTGAGCCTGAAAAGCGTTTACAACCCCACTTACAAGTAAAACTAGCTAAAATGTGCCTGGCTGCTGTTCACTGAATAGCTCATTCTGGGTACATTTTTGGTATACATTTGCTTCTGCCGGGTCAGCTGAGCAGTGAATTTCTACTTAACTACCCCCTATCAGGAGAGACCTCAGGGCTGCATCTTTTGAGCGCAGTACTGAGCCTGAAAAGCATTTACAACCCCAGTTACAAGTAAAACTAGCTAAAATGTGTCTGGCTGCTGTTCACTGAAAAGCTCATTCTGGGTACATTTTTGTTATACATTTGCTTCTGCCGGGTCAGCTGAGCAGTGAATTTCTACGTAACTACCCCCTATCAGGGGAGACCTCAGGGCTGCATCTTTTGAGCGCAGTACTGAGCCTGAAAAGCGTTTACAACCCCACTTACAAGTAAAACTAGCTAAATTGTGCCTGGCTGCTGTTCACTGAAAAGCTCATTCTGGGTACATTTTTGGTATACATTTGCTTCTGCCGGGTCAGCTGAGCAGTGTATTTCTACTTAACTACCCCCTATCAGGAGAGACCTCAGGGTTGCATCTTTTGAGCGCAGTACTGAGCCTGAAAAGCGTTTACAACCCCAGTTACAAGTAAAACTAGCTAAAATGTGCCTGGCTGCTGTTCACTGAAAAGCTCATTCTGGGTACATTTTTGGTATACATTTGCTTCTGCCGGGTCAGCTGAACAGTGAATTTCTACTTAACTACCTCCTATCAGGAGAGACCTCAGGGCTGTATCTTTTGAGTGCAGTACTGAGCCTGAAAAGCGTTTACAACCCCACTTACAAGTAAAACTAGCTAAAATGTGCCTGGCTGCTGTTCACTGAATAGCTCATTCTGGGTACATTTTTGGTATACATTTGCTTCTGCAGGGTCAGCTGAGCAGTGAATTTCTACTTAACTACCTCCTATCGGGAGAGACCTCAGGGCTGCATCTTTTGAGCGCAGTACTGAGCCTGAAAACCGTTTACAACCCCACTTACAAGTAAAACTAGCTAAAATGTGCCTGGCTGCTGTTCACTGAAAAGCTCATTCTGGGTACATTTTTGTTATACATTTGCTTCTGCCGGGTCAGCTGAGCAGTGTATTTCTACTTAACTACCCCCTATCAGGAGAGACCTCAGGGTTGCATCTTTTGAGCGCAGTACTGAGCCTGAAAAGCGTTTACAACCCCAGTTACAAGTAAAACTAGCTAAAATGTGCCTGGCTGCTGTTCACTGAAAAGCTCATTCTGGGTACATTTTTGGTATACATTTGCGACTGCCGGGTCAGCTGAACAGTGAATTTCTACTTAACTACCTCCTATCAGGAGAGACCTCAGGGCTGCATCTTTTGAGCGCAGTACTGAGCCTGAAAACCGTTTACAACCCCACTTACAAGTAAAACTAGCTAAAATGTGCCTGGCTGCTGTTCACTGAAAAGCTCATTCTGGGTACACTTTTGGTATACATTTGCTTCTGCCCGGTCAGCTGAGCAGTGAATTTCTACTTAACTACCTCCTATCAGGAGAGACCTCAGGGCTGCATCTTTTGAGCGCAGTACTGAGCCTGAAAAGCGTTTACCACCCCACTTACAAGTAAAACTAGCTAAAATGTGCCTGGCTGCTGTTCACTGAAAAGCTCATTCTGGGTACATTTTTGGTATACATTTGCTTCTGCCGGGTCAGCTGAGCAGTGAATTTCTACTTAACTATCTCCTATCAGGAGAGACCTCAGGACTGCATCTTTTGAGCGCAGTACTGAGCCTGAAAAGCGTTTCCAACCCCACTTACAAGTAAAACTAGCTAAAATGTGCCTGGCTGCTGTTCACTGAAAAGCTCATTCTGGGTACATTTTTGGTATACATTTGCTTCTGCCGGGTCAGCTGAGCAGTAAATTTCTACTTAACTACCCCCTATCAGGAGAGACCTCAGGGCTGCATCTTTTGAGCGCACTACTGAGCCTGAAAAGCGTTTACAACCCCACTTACAAGTAAAACTAGCTAAAATGTGCCTGGCTGCTGTTCACTGAAAAGCTCATTCTGGGTACATTTTTGGTATACATTTGCTTCTGCCGGGTCAGCTGAGCAGTAAATTTCTACTTAACTACCCCCTATCAGGAGAGACCTCAGGGCTGCATCTTTTGAGCGCACTACTGAGCCTGAAAAGCGTTTACAACCCCACTTACAAGTAAAACTAGCTAAAATGTGCCTGGCTGCTGTTCACTGAAAAGCTCATTCTGGGTACATTTTTGGTATACATTTGCTTCTGCCGGGTCAGCTGAGCAGTGAATTTCTACTTAACTACCTCCTATCAGGAGAGACCTCAGGGCTGCATCTTTTGAGCGCTGTACTGAGCCTGAAAAGCGTTTACAACCCCAGTTACAAGTAAAACTAGCTAAAATGTGCCTGGCTGCTGTTCACTGAAAAGCTCATTCTGGGTACATTTTTGGTATACATTTGCTTCTGCCGGGTCAGCTGAGCAGTGAGTTTCTACTTAAACTACCCCCTATCAGGAGAGACCTCAGGGCTGCATCTTTTGAGCGCACTACTGAGCCTGAAAAGCGTTTACAACCCCACTTACAAGTAAAACTAGCTAAAATGTGCCTGGCAGCTGTTCACTGAATAGCTCATTCTGGGTACATTTTTGGTATACATTTGCTTCTGCCGGGTCAGCTGAGCAGTGAATTTCTACTTAACTACCCCCTATCAGGAGAGACCTCAGGGCTGCATCTTTTGAGCGCAGTACTGAGCCTGAAAAGCGTTTACAACCCCACTTACAAGTAAAACTAGCTAAAATGTGTCTGGCTGCTGTTCACTGAAAAGCTCATTCTGGGTACATTTTTGGTATACATTTGCTTCTGCCGGGTCAGCTGAGCAGTGTATTTCTACTTAACTACCCCCTATCAGGAGAGAAGGGCTGCATCTTTTGAGCGCAGTACTGAGCCTGAAAAGCGTTTACAACCCCAGTTACAAGTAAAACTAGCTAAAATGTGCCTGGCTGCTGTTCACTGAAAAGCTCATTCTGGGTACATTTTTGTTATACATTTGCTTCTGCCGGGTCAGCTGAGCAGTGAATTTCTACTTAACTACCCCCTATCAGGGGAGACCTCAGGGCTGCATCTTTTGAGCGCAGTACTGAGCCTGAAAACCGTTTACAACCCCACTTACAAGTAAAACTAGCTAAAATGTGCCTGGCTGCTGTTCACTGAAAAGCTCATTCTAGGTACATTTTTTGTATACATTTGCTTCTGCCGGGTCAGCTGAGCAGTGAGTTTCTACTTAACTACCCCCTATCAGGAGAGACCTCAGGGCTGCATCTTTTGAGCGCACTACTGAGCCTGAAAAGCGTTTACAACCCCACTTACAAGTAAAACTAGCTAAAATGTGCCTGGCTGCTGTTCACTGAATTGCTCATTCTGGGTACATTTTTGGTATACATTTGCTTCTGCCGGGTCAGCTGAGCAGTGAATTTCTACTTAACTACCCCCTATCAGGAGAGACCTCAGGGCTGCATCTTTTGAGCGCAGTACTGAGCCTGAAAAGCATTTACAACCCCAGTTACAAGTAAAACTAGCTAAAATGTGTCTGGCTGCTGTTCACTGAAAAGCTCATTCTGGGTACATTTTTGGTATACATTTGCTTCTGCCGGGTCAGCTGAGCAGTGTATTTCTACTTAACTACCCCCTATCAGGAGAGACCTCAGGGCTGCATCTTTTGAGCGCAGTACTGAGCCTGAAAAGCGTTTACAACCCCAGTTACAAGTAAAACTAGCTAAAATGTGCCTGGCTGCTGTTCACTGAAAAGCTCATTCTGGGTACATTTTTGTTATACATTTGCTTCTGCCGGGTCAGCTGAGCAGTGAATTTCTACGTAACTACCCCCTATCAGGGGAGACCTCAGGGCTGCATCTTTTGAGCGCAGTACTGAGCCTGAAAAGCGTTTACAACCCCACTTACAAGTAAAACTAGCTAA
>NW_028245590.1:0-33888 GCF_964263255.1 Lissotriton vulgaris | reverse complement strand
TATATATATATATATATACAAATAATATATATATATTCACTGAAAAAACCATAGGTGTCAGGCCTTATATAGTTAGGAATTAGCTTTAAAAAATTTTTGAAATTCACTCAAAAAAAGTTTTAGGGGTGTTCTAGTTTGCTGGACATTTCACTCATACAAAACCATTGAAATTGCTCCTATATAGTTAGTTGGACTAACTATATTTCGCGCACCCGCAATGCGCTGCTGATGATGTCACATATTAGATCATTCATGACATGGTCAGTGACATCACTGATGACATCTCAAATGACATCACTGATGACATCATCCAGTGAATTTGGTTTGCTTCTTTATTTAAATATGCATTATTATATAGCAATTTGCATTGAAGAATGAGTGGATATATATAAATAAATATTTGGATGGAGGATTTAGTAGCAGTGTAATTGACTGTTTACTTGACCAATTTATAGTGTCTCACTAAATATAGTGGATAGGGACTAAACTGTGCGAATATCTGTATCACTTTGTCAGTTGTTGTGTAAACTGGTTCTCCAGTTGGTTACTAGCTATGTGAAAGTCTATATTAGTTATTGATTAGATAACTGAGTATTTCTATGGGAGAGTGAAAGTGTGTGTGGTTCGTTGGGGAGGGTGTGACTGTCCAAAGATGTGTGAATAGTTGATTCAGTAGATATATGAAGTTAAGATTACATGTTCTAACAGTTTGGGTGAGTGAATCTCTTTAAGGGTGAGGTGATGAGCAAATATATTTCTCAATGGTACATGTCCAACAAACTAGAAAAATAAAAGGCAGTGTATATGTCAGTTGTATATAAATAAGTATCCATAAGACTCAATGATTGTGTGAGTGACTGTATGGATAACTATATACTTGTAATAATGATTTTATAATTCACTAAGTATGACTTACTATCTAAATGAATAGATGAAGTGGTGTTTGTATAAGTGTGTAGTTAAGTAAGTATGTAAGTATGATCCATTGTTTGCCTATGTGAGTAGGATGACTTCATATGTGAATAAGATGGGTGCTGCTGTGTAATATTGATATAGGTGTATAAGTATTTTTGATAGTATTCTATCGTTCATTGACAGCATGTATGAGTGAATCTACAGGTAAGTGATTAGATGTGTGCATACATCTATGAATCACTGAGTGGGCTTTTTGATACTTGTATTGCTGTGACAATGCATTCAAATATGATACTCTGTATTTTACAAAGGGTGATGAAAGATTTTACTTGTGTATGAAAAGGTGTATGTGATTGTCACGTGGATGATTTCGTCAGTGATGTCATCAGTGATGTCATTTGAGATGTCATCAGTGATGTCACTGACCATGTCATCATCAGCAGTGCATTGCGGGTGCGCGAAATATAGTTAGTCCAACTAACTATATAGGAGCAATTTCAATGGTTTTGTATGAGTGAAATGTCCAGCAAACTATAAAACCCCTAAAACTTTTTTTGAGTGAATTTCAAAGGTTTTTTAAAGCTAATTCCTAACTATATAGGGCCTGAAACCTATGGTTTTTTAAGTGAATTTGCAAGGTTTATTAAATGCTAATTCCTAACTATATAAGGCCTGAAACCTATGGTTTTTTAAGTGAATTTGCAAGGTTTTTAAAAGCTAATTCCTAACTATATATGGCCTGAGAATATTTTAAGGAAAATTACAGGCAGATCCCTCAATCGGCGCCAAAGTTATTCCCAATAGAATGTTCGGAATTTCCTATGGTAGCCAATCCTAACTATATATACCTACTAACTATCGCCAGTAGGATATATATATATATTTCAATTACGGACAGCTTTGAAAGCGGAGCCTACTGGAAGGCTTTTAATGACGATAAAACAAGAAAATAAACGAGCAATAATGAAGGCAAGTGTGGGGCAAGCCACCAGAGGCTGTAAACAGAACTTCAATACCCAGCATGCTATTGACAAACCCATGTGGGCGTGGCATGCAAAACGGGTAATTCAAAGGTTCGAAATGGTCAGCCACGCACTTACTGCTGTTTCTTGCCCTATGAAGAAGAGGCATGCTGCCTCGTAACGCGTCAGGGCGTCTTGGAACATTTCCTGCTTGTCAAGCTGTCTGTGGCAAATAAAGGTTTGGTAACCTAATCCCTGTGGAGTGGCGTCCTCTGTGCACAGGGCAACCTGGAGAATATATTTATCACACGGCAGCCCGGCCGTGGGAGTGATGCAGCGCCCGTGTAAAGGAATGACGGGTCCACACGACGGAATCATGCCGAAGGGTTGGGCACACGGATTGCTTTTCAATTACGGACTGCTTTGAAAGCGGAGCCTACTGGAAGGTTTTTAATGACGATAAAACAAGAAAATAAACGAGCAATAATGAAGGCAAGTGTGGGGCAAGCCACCAGAGGCTGTAAACAGAACTTCAATACCCAGCATGCTATTGACAAACCCATGTGGGCGTGGCATGCAAAACGGGAAATTCAAAGGTTCGAAATGCTCAGCCACGCACTTACTGCTGTTCTTGCCCTATGAAGAAGAGGCATGCTGCCTCGAAACGCGTCAGGGCGTCTTGGAACATTTCCTGCTTGTCAAGCTGTCTGTGGCAAATAAAGGTTTGGTAACCTAATCCCTGTGGAGAGCCGTCCTCTGTGCACAGGGCAACCTGGAGAATATATGTATCACACGGCAGCCCGGCCGTGGGAGTTATGCACAGCCCGTGTAAAGGAATGACGGGTCCACACGACGGAATCATGCCGAAGGGTTGGGCACACGGATTGCTTTTCAATTACGGACAGCTTTGAAAGCGGAGCCTACTGGAAGGCTTTTAATGACGATAAAACAAGAAAATAAACGAGCAATAATGAAGGCAAGTGCGGGGCAAGCCACCAGAGGCTGTAAACAGAACTTCAATACCCAGCATGCTATTGACAAACCCATGTGGGCGTGGCATGCAAAACGGGAAATTCAAAGGTTCGAAATGCTCAGCCACGCACTTACTGCTGTTCTTGCCCTATGAAGAAGAGGCATGCTGCCTCGAAACGCATCAGGGCATCTTGGAACATTTCCTGCTTGTCAAGCTGTCTGTGGCAAATAAAGGTTTGGTAACCTAATCCCTGTGGAGTGGCGTCCTCTGTGCACAGGGCAACCTGGAGAATATACTTATCACACGGCAGCCCGGCCGTGGGAGTGATGCACCGCCCGTGTAAAGGAATGACTGGTCCACACGACGGAATCATGCCGAAGGGTTGGGCACACGGATTGCTTTTCAATTACGGACAGCTTTGAAAGCGGAGCCTACTGGAAGGCTTTTAATGATGATAAAACAAGAAAATAAACGAGCAATAATGAAGGCAAGTGTGGGGCAAGCCACCAGAGGCTGTAAACAGAACTTCAATACCCAGCATGCTATTGACAAACCCATGTGGGCGTGGCATGCAAAACGGGAAATTCAAAGGTTCGAAATGCTCAGCCACGCACTTACTGCTGTTCTTGCCCTATGAAGAAGAGGCATGCTGCCTCGAAACGCGTCAGGGCGTCTTGGAACATTTCCTGCTTGTCAAGCTGTCTGTGGCAAATAAAGGTTTGGTAACCTAATCCCTGTGGAGTGGCGTCCTCTGTGCACAGGGCAACCTGGAGAGAGGATATATATATATATATATATATATATATATATATATATATATATATATATATATATATATATATATATATATATATATATATATATTTCCCTCCACAAGTAGAAAAAACAGAGGCCAGAGGGGGTTTACCAGGTATGAACCACGTTTATTTGGAAGCAAATTGCGGTACTGGCGAATGCATTTCGACCGTAAGTCTTCTTCAGCGCCCCATACCGCAGAGAGTCATTCGCTAAAATTAGTCCCTTCTCAGCAACTCAATTTAAGTAGTCCTTCATGGCACCTCCCCCTTGCTGATTCTTCACACCTGTTGCCTGTCGTGGTGAATACCGGAACTCCAACTCCCAGCATGCAATATGCGATGCATCCTGGTTGGTGGTGTGGAGGTTGTGAGGTTTGTAGACACAGTGCCTGGACTTCGCTGATGGACGGCGCGGGAACCTCCAAGCACTTCCAAACTCTGCACGGCTCTCCCTGGGTCCCCTCGAACCACCGCTGCCCTTCAAATCAGGTGAGCATATACAGTAGGGACAGCCATACTGCGGCACAGCGTCCTGATGGAGGTATGAATACCTCACGCCACCGGAGCCTCCCGAGATGAAAGGGCGGACATCGGACTTCTCAGTACCCTGAGTCCATAGATCCGCTGCGAGCAGCGAACAGTCACCAGCTTCAGTCCAAGTCACTTTGTGCGGCGGGGCCATCTGGACTGCGTCGCTGGTAGGCACAGTAAATATGCAGGAACTTCCCTCCACAAGTAGAGAAAACAGAGGCCAGAGGGGGTTTACCGGGTATGAACCATGTTCATTTGGAAGCAAATTGCGGTACTGGTGAATGCATTTCGACCTTAAGTCTTCTTCAGCGCCCATACCACAGAGAGTCATTCGCTAAAATTAGTCCCTTCTCAGCAACTCAATTTAAGTAGTCCTGCATGGCACCTCCCCCTTGCTGATTCTTCACACCTGTTGCCTGTCGCGGTGAATACCGGAACTCCAACTCCCAGCATGCAATATGCGATGCATCCTGGTTGGTGGTGTGGAGGTTGTGAGTTTTGTAGACACAGTGCCTGGACTTCGCTGATGGACGGCGCGGGAACCTCCAAGCACTTCCAAACTCTGCACGGCTCTCCCTGGGTCCCCTCGAACGACCGCTGCCCTTCAAATCAGGTGAGCATATCCAGTAGGGACAGCCATACTGCGGCACAGCGTCCTGATGGAGGTATGAATACCTCACGCCACCGGAGCCTCCCGAGATGAAAGGGCGGACATCGGACTTCTCAGTTCCCTGAGTCCATAGATCGGCTGCGAGCAGCGAACAGTCACCAGCTTGAGTCCGAGTCACTTTGCGCGGCGGGGCGATCTGGACTGCGTCGCTGGTAGGCGCAGTAAATATGCAGGAACTTCCCTCCACAAGTAGAGAAAACAGAGGCCAGAGGGGGTTTACCAGGTATGAACCACGTTTATTTGGAAGCAAATTGCGGTACTGGCGGATGCATTTCGACCTTAAGTCTTCTTCAGCGCCCCATACCGCAGAGAGTCATTCGCTAAAATTAGTCCCTTCTTAGCAACTCAATTTAAGTAGTATATATATATTCACTGAAAAAACCATAGGTTTCACACCAGTTAGAGTTAGCTGGAAATTTTACTGACATAAAGCCATTGAAATTCCCACGTTATAGTTAGTTGGACTCACTATAACTTGTACGCCTGCAATGCACTGCTGATGACGTCACATATTACATCAATCATGACATCACTGATGACACCATCCAGTGAATGTGTGTCTTTCTGAAAAATAAATGTTTTATTTATGTATATGTAAAGGTCGATGGAAGAATAAATGTTTAAATAAGTGTCTAAATGGATTTTTTTTTTTAATTGATTGGTTAACTGGCTTATTAAGTGTATCTTAGTGAATACATATATTAGCGAGTAACTTTTAAATATTGAAATATATGTATCAGTGTTTCACTTTTGTGTATAAGTGGCTGCATGGGTTGGTGACTGGCTCACTGTTTGTATGTGTTTTGAAGACACCATATGTGTAGGATTGTAAGGGTGGATGAGTGTGTATATGTGTGTGTTAGTGAGTGAATGACTGTCTCACTAGTGCCTTTATTAGTAACGACATATGTTTTAATCTAGTATATGTGAGTATTGATGTATATAAGTAAGTATATGTGAGAGTGAGAGATTGTAAGAGTTCCTATTTAAATAAGTATGTGTTTCTTTAAGTGATTGTTTATAAGAGTAAGTATGTGTAAGTTTCCTTTGAAGTAATGTGCTAGTCTGTGTATACTTGTACATGCAAATAAATGGATGTTCAATAGTTTATTTGCATGTGTGAGTATGTGTGTGAGTAACTTTTGGATGACTGTCGGTGTGTAACAGGATGGATATGTGTATCACTACATATGATGAGTGAGTATATGTATGAGTGATTATATAGAACTGTTGCTGAATGAGTGGATGTGTATATAGATGGTGGAATTACTGAATTGGTTGTTGTATCTGGTATGGGTATCTCCATTTTTTTGAAAATGTTAGTTTCTATTTTTGAATATGTGTTTCAAGGGTTACATTACACTGAAAGGAGGTCTGTCAGTCTGTCACAAGTATGGAGTCATCAGTGATGTCATGATTGATGTCACTGACCATGTCATGAGTGATGTAATATGTGACGTCATCAGCAGTGCATTGCAGGCGCGCAAGTTATAGTGAGTCCAACTAACTATAACGTGGGAATTTCAATGGTTTTATGTCAGTAAAATTTCCAGCTAACTATAACTGGTGTGAAACCTATGGTTTTTTCAGTGAATTTAATAGGTTTTTTAAATGCTAATTCCTAACTATAACTGGTGTGAAACCTATGGTTTTTTCAGTGAATTTCATTGTTTTTTTAAATGCTAATTCCTAACTATATATAGGGCCTCAAACCTATGTTTTTTCAGTGAATTTCAAAGGTTTTTTAATAGCAAATTTCTATGGGTATGAAATGTAATATTTTTTATAATGAATCCTATATTGTATATTTATGTAATATTATTTCTTTATGTATATTGTTTATGTATATTGTTCATGGTTTTTTTTTTTTTTGCCCTGCAGTGCTCCCGGTGCGCGTCCCGGTGAGAGCACCGGTAAGCGCAGTCTTGCTGCGCGCCCCAGGGCGCGTACCGGTGAGCGTCCCGTTAGCGCTTTTGCCACGAACGAAAACATCATCGTGACGTATCGCGTAGCCGCGTCGCACCCGGAAGCACTCGAGCGCATTCGATCGCGCTACGTAACCATCCGACGCGCGTACGCGATGCGCCCCTGGGCACGCCCCGGGGCGCGTGGCGTAAGCGCGTCGGGTCATGTGACCTAAAAATTACACTTTTTATTGGTTCAGGACAGTTTTGGTTTCCAAATGATGAAAGCCCTGGTCATGTGACCTGAAATAACACTTTTCATTGGTTCAGGACAGTTTTTTTTTTCCTAATGATGAAACCCCCCCACCTTTTTTCCTCATTCTCACTTTGTTCTTTGAGTGAGGAAGACCTGTTTTCATTCATTGAGAAATGGCTACAGTAGCAGCAGCAGCAGGAGCATCTGCACCACCACCACCACCACCACCACCACCACAAGGACCACCACAACACCACATTGGTGGTGAAGAAGAGGAGGAGGAGGAGGAGAAGGAGGAGGAGAGAACATTCCTTCTTGAAGACAATCCCTCTTACAAACCGAGAGAGCACATTGTGTGGGAGTTTTTTAAATTCCCAAGAGGCCAGAAGAAAGTCAATGCAGCTAAAGTGACTTGTCTGATCTGTGGCTGTGAACTTTCCAGGGGGAACCCTACAAAAAAATATTCTTTTGGTAATCACACCATGATTCGCCACATGCAACGCAAGCATCCTAACACTATTCTGCGGCAGAGGTGAGAGAACTGTCCAGAAACCTTCCCCAATCTTCATCCAGAGCCTCAACAAGCAAAGAACCCACTCCATCGGGTCCAGAGGCAAGGAAGATGGTCCCAAACATCCAAACCAAGTTTGGATGTTTTAAAATTGTTTGTATCTATTGTGGGACTACAATTACATATGGCGAAAAAAGTATAAACCTAATCAATCGTGCAGGAGATAACCATATCTGCAGAAAAAAACGTAATTTTTTTCCTGTTTTTTTTGCTCCAGTTGAGCCGTTTACAATTCCCTGTTTTTTGTTTCTCCCCATAAAAATTACAAAAAATATAAAACTGTTCATAAAAGCCAAAAAAAGTAAAAAATGTTCAAAAAAACAAAAACAAATATAAAACAACAAAAAGAATTTTAAAAAACTGTTCTTTTTAGAACTACCTCCAATTTATAAAAAAATGCTTCATTTAAAAAAAAATCTGTCATTCTTTTTCCCCCATGGTACGCTCCCCGGTGCGCCTACCGGCCGCTCCCCCCGCGCAAATCGAAAAAAAAAAAAATGTTGTCCCGCAGGGCCCTTTTATGGCCCCCACATCAAACCTAGGGGGTCAGGGGGGGTCTACTCTGCCCCCTTTTGGTCATTTCCCCCTTTGTTTTTGCCACCTCTTGTGTCTCTATCCTACCGAGACACAAGATGGCAGCTGCTCCGGACTGTTTGGAATGTTGACAAACACCCGAGAGCCAATCAGCTTTCCGCGCGCGAACTCACATAGCGCGCTGGTTCGCGCCCCGGTACGCGCACCGGGGCGCGCTTATAGATATATATATCTTGTCATGTGACCTTAAAATAACACTTTTCATTGGTTGCTAACAGTTTTTTTTACAAAGAATGAAATCCCCACCCATTTCCTTCACTTCTTCTTTCACTTTTGTGACTGAAAGACCTGCCTTTTTTTCTCTTCGATCTTGCTTGGTTAATCATGGCTGCCAGACCATCCAGCAGTGAAGATGAGCCTGAATTCCTTCAGCCAAAGGTGAAAGAGCATTTCATCTGGAAAAAAAATTCCATACCAGATGACCAGAAAAAGGTGAATGCTCCAAAAGTGGAGTGCAGGATCTGCCATACAGCTCTGTCACGGGGTGACCCCGCGAAGAAATATTCTTTTGCGAACTCCACGATGCTTCGCCATGTGGAGAGGAGGCACCCCCAGAATTTTGCCCGGAAAAGTGTCAGGGCTCTGGCACAAGAGGTTCCCAGTGATGGGGCCTCTACATCCACCGGAGGAGCAACTACTTCTGTGAGGGGGCGATCGCAGGAGCTGGTTCCAAACATTCAGCCTGCATTCAACAAAGATGTCCTGAAATGCAGATACTGCGATCAACTCCTTACCTTTGGGGAGCAACAAAATGTCCTGCTCATGGTTCGAGCATTGGAGAACCATCGCTGCCATTCCCAGCCCTAATTTTTTTTGGTTTTTTTGCTCCTGTTGAGCAGTTTCCATTCCCTGTTTTTGTTTCTGTTCTAAAAAAAGAAAAAAGAAGAAAAAAAAAGTTCTTTTCGGAAGTACCTCCAATTCTCATCAAAGAGCTATATTCTTAAAAAAATGAAAAAGAGTAAGTGAAGTGGAGTGCATTGATAATGGAAAGGAAAATGAGTAAGAAAGAACAGAAAGGTATGAGAGGAGAAATGAAGTGAAGTAGGGGGACTGAAAGAAGGTGAGTGTTGGGAAGGAAGGAGAAGGAGAGTGAATATGGGGAATGTGAATATTCAAAGAAAATGTTGAAAAGGAACGGGGGGTGGAAGGGTAAGAAAAGATGCATTACTGGAGTTGCATCATTTTTGTGACACACTCCAGCAATGCATCACTTTTGCGCTTACAGATACGTCTGAAATACTGACGTATCTGTAAGTACTTCCGACATAATATGTCATATATTTAATATGACGCATGAGTAGAAGACTGAAGGCCTCATTTATGAGGCCATGCGTCACTTTAACGCCACCGGTGCATCACTTTTTGTGTCGCACCAGTGCTGTAAATAATGCACCTTATTCAGTCATATTTACAAAGTGACGCATCTAGGTAGATGTGTCACTTTGTTAGCCCCTGCGCCACATTTTACCTACGTCAGGTGTAATGTATGCAAAAGGGACATATTGACGCAAGAAAGGGTCGTAGAGGTGACGCAGGGAAATCTATGAGATATCACTGCGTCACTTTTATGACGCTGTTGCATCCAAATCTTACGCCTGTTTCACAGCAGGCGTGCAGGCCCTTTCACATGGGGCCTGGCCCCATGTGAAAGGATGCATTGCTGGAGTTGCATCATTTTTGAGACACACTCCAGCAATGCATCACTTTTGCGCTTACAGATCCGTCTGAAATACTGACGTATCTGTAAGAACTTCCGACATAATACGTCATAAATTTAATATGACGCATGAATAGAAGACTGAAGGCCTCATTTATGAGGCCATGCGTCACTTTAACGCCACCGGAGCGTCAATTTTTGTGACGCATCAGTACAGTAAAAAATGCACCTTATTCAGTCATATTTACAAAGTGACGCATCTAGGTAGATGCGTCACTTTGTAAGCCCCTGCGCCACATTATACCTACGTCAGGTGTAATGTATGCAAAAGGGACGTATTGATGCAAGAAAGGGTCGTAGAGGTGACGCAGTGAAATCTATGAGATATCACTGCATCACTTTTATGACGCTGTTGCGTCCAAATCTTGTGCCTGTATCACAGCAGGCGTAAGACTGATGCAAGCCCTTTCACATGGGGCCTGACCCCATGTGAAAGGATGCATTGCTGGAGTTGCAATATTTTTGTGACCATTTTTGTGTTGTGTTGAGTGGTCGAAAGTGGAGCCCACTCAACACAGATAAAACAATAAAAAGTTTTGTTTAACATTCAATTTTGGCCAGCAAGATTGAATCACAAGGACAGAAAAAACTGTAAGACATGGAACTTGTGCAATACTGATTGTATATTCGGACTCTATTGTTAACACCTAAGCTATGTGCACTATAATACAGTATATCAGCAAAGATGTCGAGATCCTGAATTATACTGGGTGAAGCGTCGACGCGTTTCGGTGGTTTTCCAAATTTTTGTCCACCTTTATCAAGACACCTTTTAATTTCTGTTGAGGTATTGGGGTCAATATAGTTACCCTAGAGGAGTGAACATACAATAAGGTTTGATAAGTACATGATGATTTACATTTATCATGCAAAACACAATTAGCAACTTGACCTGTAACAATTGGTACATAGCTATACGTATATATATATATATATATATATATATATATATAGACTGTTCTAGTAACTTTTGTACAAACTGTTTGGTTATTCGAGGTGTGCTGTTTTAATAACTGGAATAAAAGGATACATTCACTGTACAAATCATTGTAAATGCTTTTGCAGTATTTTAACCATAGGATCAACAGTTCTGGTACATACATGTGAAGAAATCAACTATATCCATAATTCCTCAACAAAGACTCATCCAATTTTAAATGGTTTACTTTGTTCTAAATCCCTCTATCTTTGGGAGGGGGGAGGGCTGTTCTGCTTTCCTAGCAGAACAGCTCCTCCCCAAAGGTGGTTGACCAAAGAAATAATAAACTATTTAGAACTTTGTCATTTTTACCACGAGGAACCAAGACCATAAGCTATTCCCCAAGATACTATCTAGGAAAGCAGAACAGCCCCCCCCCCAAAAAAGTACAAAAGTTACTAGAACAGTCTATATATATATACGTATAGCTATGTACCAATTGTTACAGGTCAAGTTGCTAATTGTGTTTTGCATGATAAATGTAAATCATCATGTACTTATCAAACCTTATTGTATGTTCACTCCTCTAGGGTAACTATATTGACCCCAATACCTCGACAGAAATTAAAAGGTGTCTTGATAAAGGTGGACAAAAATTTGGAAAACCACCGAAACGCGTCTACGCTTCACCCAGTATAATTCAGGATCTCGACATCTTTGCTGATATACTGTATTATAGTGCACATAGCTTAGGTGTTCACAACAGAGTCCGAATATACAATCCGTATTGCACAAGTTCCATGTCTTACAGTTTTTTCTGTCCTTGTGATTCAATCTTGCTGGCCAAAATTGAATGTTAAAAAAAAACAACTTTTTATTGTTTTATCTGTGTTGAGTGGGCTCCACTTTGGACCACTCTCCTTTTAACATTTGTATTTTCAAATAAATTGTAAGAATTCTTTATATATACTTGCATTTTGTAATTATTTTTCTCCTTGACCCTCTGGCTTCTCCCATTTATTTACGTTCAAGGGAACACTTTATTTCACCGGTTAGTTAACCCTATTTCCCATGACTCTAGTTAAGGGGTACCTCTCATATTTACCCTCGCCCAGTTCTTAGAGGCAATCAAACGCCTTCTACTCCCTCTCAGCACCTGGACCGACGTCTCCAATTTATGCCATGCAAGCATCCTAGCCTTCCAATGACAGAAAATGGGCGGTTCAGCACTAAGCCACTGTGACTTAATACAGAGTCTGATCATGGCCATTGCAATGAACAAAAAAGCATGAATATATCTTGTTCTTTCAGAGGCCATTGAATGTTCGTAGCCAATTATTATTAACTCCGCTGGCCATTGCAATAAACAAAAAAGAATGAATATATCTTGTTCTTTCAGAGGCCATTGAATGTTCATAGCCAATTATTATTAACTCCGCTGAGATCTTAACAGGGGATTCAATTACCTGATTAATAAAGGCTTCAATTTTGTTTATAAAAGAACGTAACTCAGGGCATGCATAAAACATGTGAACAGAATCTGCAGAAAAAAGTTTACATCTAGCACAAGAAGATCCTTTAGCACCTCTAACCCCCCAGCTAGCTAATTTGGCAGGAGTATGGTAGAGATTAAACATTGGCATATAACTTTGAGTACGGAGCGTACCTGAGACCAAGACAGACCTGGTTAATTCCAATGAAGATTTTAGATCTACAGATAAGACCCCGAATTTACCCGCCCATTTACTATTCTGAGCCTCTAAGTCATCTGGGAGTTGAGCGAGAAGACACTGATACAGTGCCCCTATTTTGGATTTTCTTAATATTAATTCCACCATAATGATCTTATCAAACATATTTGGATTGCTTGGGAGATTCTTGTTGTGGAAACTTCTGAGCTGTAAATATTTAAAAAAAATGATTAGATTGTAAATGAAACTTCTCTTTCAAATAAGAGAATGAAGCCATCTGACCTTGCTGGGCCAGATACCCACTTTCCTTCAAACCAGCTGAGCTCCATTGAATAATCACACTCTCTTGAATTATTGGAGGTAATAATCCTGGAGCATTGAATGGAGTGTAATAATTAAACTTTGAAATATGACAATAGCGACAAAGTTTTTGCCAAACTGAGAATAGGGCCCAACAGACCTTAAATTTAGTTTTTTTGAACTACCTTGGTTTGAGAACCCGGGTTAAGACTCCTTTGGTAGCATCGCCAAGCGATATTGCATATATTGAGGGAGACATATGCAGGGGAATCTCATCTGAGTCTCCCAACAGAGGGACGCCAAAATGTTGTAGCAAAGCAGCCCAGTAATAATATAACAGATTCAGAACTGTCCAACCGCCACGCTCGCGCGGTAGACAAGTCCATTTTGCCGCCCTTCTTGGTTTACAATAACCCCACAAGAATCGCTGGCATATCCTTTCTGCTCTTATTAATGTTGCCTTAGGAATTAAAAGTGGAATAGATCTAAAAAGGTATAGGAATTTCGGAAGGACAAACATCTTTAAGATATTACAACGACCAAATAAAGAGAGATGTAGATGATCCAATCTCTCTAACTTGGTATGAAGTGAAGCAATTATGGGGGGGTAATTCAAATCAGGGATCTGATCTACATTAGCCGAAATTTGAACACCTAAATATGTAGCCTCTGGAACTATAGACAACTGTGAAAGGGGCATAGTTATTGATTGTACGATTTGCATCTTTGCGACGTTTAGCTTATAGCCAGAGATAGCACCGAATCGCCCCGCAAGAGTCTCTAATGCAGCAAACGATACGGCGATATTATCAGTTAGTACTACAATATCATCAGCATATGCCAATGCCTTAAACTCAACTCCCTGAACCCGGACAGGACAAATGGCCTGGGACCTTTCAATCATACTGAGAAAGGGATCGATAAACAAGGCGAAAAGAAGGGGAGAACAGGGGCAGCCTTGTCTAGTCCCCCTACTGATGGAAAGATACTCTGGCTCCTTCCCTGAAATACGGATTGCGGCAGATGGAGCTAGATATAGATTTTTGAGGGCCTGAATAAAGTTCACAGAAAATTCCTTCCAACGTAGGACACCCCACAGGTATCCCCAGGAGACCCTGTCAAACGCCTTTTCGGCGTCCAACAGGATAACTCCAAGAGGAGAGCTAGTGGCCGTAGCCCAATCAAGCAAAGCAATGACACGCCGGATATGATCAGTTGTGTCTCTGCCGGGATAAACCCGTGTTGGCGGGGCGAAACCAATGGAACAATGACTGGAACTAACCTAAAAGCTAAAATCTGGGAGTAAATTTTACTATCGGTGTTAAGTGCTATTGGCCTGTACGATGCGGGGTTCAACTCATCTTTGCCTTTTTTCTTGAAAAGGACAATTATCGTCCGTCGCCAAGAATCAGGCACAATCCCAACTTGTGCCGCCCTAAAAACATCTAGCATTTCTTGTTTAAATACTGTTGAAAAGGTCTCATAAAATTCTAAATGAATGAGGTCAGGGCCAGCTGCTTTACCATTAGAAAGAGATTTTATGGCAGTTTCAACCTCCTCCCAGCTGATAGGAGCGGACAAGGCTTCATTTTGCTCTGCTGTAACCCTCAGAGTATCCAAAGAATGAAAAATTTGATCCATGCTAATTTGTTGTTGCAAAATGATCGTAGGATCTTCTGTGTATAAACTCGAATAAAAAAGCACAAAGGCTTTGAAAACACCACTAGGAGTTTCCTGAACTCTACCAGACTGGTCCATAACTCGAACAATCCGATTGGCCGTGGCCTTTTGCTGAAGTCTCTTTGTTAAGACCTTGCCTGAGTTCTCCCCAAACTCATATATTAAGGTTCGGAACTGTGTATATTTACTGCAAGATCTTTATACAGTGGTTCTAAAAGATTAGACTTTGCAATTGCGACCATTTTCTGACTATTAGCAACATCTTGTCCAAACCGGATATTAGTACTTAGATCGAGTTCTGCTTGTTGAAGCGCTTCTAATCTAGATTTAGTTTCCTGCTGCGCTTTCTTTCCCCTGAAAGATGCAAATCTTTTAGTTTCTCCGCGCAAGGCAGCTTTAAATGTGCCCCAGACAATACAACTAGGAGCTGTGGCCCTATTAATTAATTATTCTGCAATCCAGGCAGTCATCTGTTCCTGATACTGCTCATCTAAGAGCAGTTTCCTTTCGAAAGTCCATGATCTAATCTGATTGAAAGGGCGATCCCATGCAAGATTAACAATTATAGGATTGTGGTCGGATGTGGTCCTAGGAGTGACTTCAATCTTTGCAGTTCCGACTGATTGGTCGGACAAAAAAACATAGTCAAGACGCATCATTTTATTATGCGGAATAGAATAGAATGTATGGCCATCCTTATCTTGATAATAATGATGCCACACATCAATTAAGCCATGTTCCACAACAAGGGTCTGGAGGGCCTTAAAAACTTGGGGTTTCCGACCTACATAACCATGGTGCGTTAATATATTGATTTGACTGGAAATGTCAATATTGAAATCGCCACTCAACAACACTGGATGAGACCATCCAGCTAGTTCCATATTTAGATTCCTGAACACTTGGGGGTCATCAAGGTTAGGAGCATAGATTGAACATATGGACAAAGGGCGATTATTTACCAATGCTTCCAGAACAACCCATCTACCACAGTTATCTTCTTTGACCCTTTTAACCAACGCAACCCCTATTTTTAACAGGATAGCTACACCCCTAATTGTAGATGTTTGGTGAGTGTAGGCAAGTAAATCATACCCAGGAAATCTTAGACATCCTCGACCACTCCAGGGAATATGGGTTTCCTGCAGGCAGATTAAGTCTTCCTGCATAATTTGAAGCATTTTATGGAAAATCCTGCGTTTTTTAGGGTCGTTCAATCCACAGATATTCCAGGTCGCACATCTTAGCCTATCTCCCCCCCTCCCCCCATTAGGAATTATCAAAAGCCAACAGACCTGAAAAACCACTTTACTAATCCAGCAAAAATGTAATCCTCTAAGGGTACATTTGCACAAGATGACAATTGGCACTATATATAGCAAATTTTGAAAAATCAAACATGTTCCTGCAGAAACAACCTGTCTCCTGACCACCACCCACCACCAAAACACCCCCCCCAACCAACCCCAGTACACACACCCCCCACCCGCCTCCCCCCCACACCCTTCACCCCCCATATGGAGCAGCAGGACCATGGTCCTTATGATGGTTAAGTTGGTGAGCACCCATGCTCCGCTATGTCCGTGGTCCCCCCTGTCTGAACATTACAGATGACCCTACCATCAGAAAAAAATAAGAATACTAAAATAGAATATAGAACAAACAGGTCATCTTAAGACTTTACAATTTTTTTTCCCTTTTTTTTCCCTTTTCTTTGTTCCCATCCCAGTTGAATAAGAAACATAAACAATGTTCACTAATTAGAGTCCAGAAACTCCTTAGCAGGTATCTCAGAGAGAAATTACTTTGTTTGGCCCTTGAAGATGACTTTTAATTTTGCTGGAAAAAGCAAAAATGCCTGAGCGCCCTGGGCCTGAAATAAAGATATCAATTGGCGGAGATGCCAGCGGCGATCAACTGTTTCTGAACAAAAGTCAGGCCGAGCAAAGAATTGGCAGTTCTTGGCCATTCGCTTCTTATTTGGTCTGGCTAAATCAAATATTCTTTCACAAGCAAGGAAGTTATTAAAGCAGACGAGGATGGCACGAGGATAGGCATTGTTGCTACTAGATGAGGATTGCTTTTTATGAAATGGAAACCTGTGCGCTCGTTGTATTTCAAGGTTCCAGTCCCATTGCGTGACTTCTGGAAAGGCCTCATTGAAAAGGTCTACTATGAACTGCCTTACATCTGCGCCTTCTTTATTTTCATCAATGCCTAAAATTCGCAGATTATTCCTTCTTGCTCGATTCTCTAAGTCAGAAAGTTTCCAGAGAATATCCTTGCGCTGCTCTTTAATTTCCGTTGCAAGATCCTTCTGAGCTGCTGCCGCGTCCTCTAAAGCCGAGATCCGCTCTTCAGCTTCGGCGACCCTTGCAGAAGTGTCCGTACAAGTTTTAACAACACGCCAAAGAGAATTCTGCATTTTACGACACGCACCTTGTGTGCGCATATTCTCCTGCCTTGTTGCTTCCCGATGCATAATAATGGTTTGGTAAATTGTTATAAGAGACACCTCTTCAATAGCTTCTGTTAGAGCGCCCTGAGAGTTATCATCTGGAACTCGCTTATTTGTTGCGGAATCTTCTTCTGATAGAGTATTATACGCACTCATGTCAGTAATTGATGCCCATGTTTTAGCACCCAGAGCCTTGCGAACTGTGTCAGTAAAGTCAGCTGCATTTAAATCCTTCGAGGCCTCACTGAGGCTGAGGTTAGTGAAGCAGTCACCTGCTTCACTAACATAATCAGACCATTAAAGTTCGGCATCCTCCCCCAATAGTGAATGATCTGAGACAGAATAAAATTTGTCAGTTGCCTCACTAACCTCTGAGCCCCTTGTGTCTAAGAGATGCTCTGCCGAAGAACCATCAGAGTGAGGGGGGTTGAATTGACACACAATTCCAAGGCAGGAGTAACTTGATTAGCAGCCTGGACTACATTTCCCAGAATGCATTGGGTGGTAGAATATAGCGAACTGGCAGGACCTAGATTTGAAATCTTCTTTGATAAGTCCTACGACTGTTTATTGGGATCAGGGAGCTCGGTGTTCTGTAGTGAGCTATCCATAATAATTTGTTCAGCTGACTGGGAAATTTCAAATTTTTTTTTTTTTTAAATATATTTTTATTGCAGGAATCAGTAAAACAATACAGTAACGACCAGTATCGTATTATAAACAACTTATATAAGATATAGCCCACCGACCCCCTTCCATAACGTTGCTATACAGCCAATCAGCCCATATCCCTGGGGTTGGGCGGCAAATGCAGCTGGGGTCAGTAGGATGCTGGAGCTGGTCCGGATAACACACTGTCCGTCCTCTGCTTTTCTAAACAAACCCCAAACCCCAAAAAGAAACCCCCCCCTCAAAATTCCCAGTTACTGTGAAACCCCCCCCTCCCCCCCCCCCCCCACCATCAGCGCCAGGGAGCTCATCATCATAGGATCCACTGCTTGACCCACGGGGAAGGTAATAGTGCTGTCAATGCTAATGTTTAACGGGACTCGGGTTGAGTTGCTTCTTCACTTTCGGAGTCGCTGGGGGTACAATAATCTCTGAGGGCCTGCACCAGCGTTTCCCATTCTAACGCGGCCTCCTGCGCCTTCTCATTGCCCTGCCTCCAAGCCAACTGATATCGCAGCGCGCTCTCACCCGCCGCCCATTTCAATAGCTCACTGTGCCATCTGCTGCCTGTAGGACCAGCTCGTGCCTTCCAGTTCCTGGTCACCTCTCGCTTAGCAAGTAGGAGCCCCAGGTCGATAAATTTACTGGTGATTTTATTCCGGGGGGTATGGGGGAACCAGTGCAATAGCCCTACCGCCACATCGAATGATAAGTGCCTCCCCGTCACCTCTTCCAAAGTCGTCGCCACCTCCTGCCAGTAGGACGTCAGTCCTGGGCAGGCCCATAGCATGTGTAGGAGGTCCGCCTCCTGAGCCGGGCACCTAGGGCATTCCGCCGAAGCCGTGGCAAAATAACGCCTGATCTTTACCGGGGTCAGGTATGCCCTATGGAGAACATAATAGTGGACCAGTTGGAAACGGGCGCTACGTGTACCCTTCCAGGCACGCCTCACCAGCTGGGACCAGGTCGTCTCCGGGATCTCCCTACCAATGTCCTCTTCCCAGCGGGACTTCAGTGTGGCGAGAGGAACCAACCCCTCGGCAATCAACCTGCCGTAGAGGCAAGTGACCGCCTTCACCGTGCCCGCCGACATCATTACGTACTGGCACACCTGAGACAATTGAGGTTCCTCCAGCCCATTTTGCCAGTGCGCCTGGATCGCTCGCACAATGGCCGAGTGCAGCAGAAAGTCGCCCCGGGGGATCCCAAAGCGGTCAATGAGATCCTGAAAGGACAGGAGCGCTCCGTCTTCGTACAGGTCCCCGACGAGCTGTAAACCGGAATCCTCCCAGTCCGCCAGTCGTGACCAATCTCCTCCGTGGGGGAGGGCCGTCAGCATCCCCAATGGTATTTCAGGCGCATATGGCGTCCGTAGGCGACCTCTGTTATGAGCCCGATTCCAACAGAGTCGGATAGTCCGCTCCTCCATCGACAGGTCTCGTAGGACTAAGCGCTGTCGCAGCGCGATAAAGGAGAGGATGTGCCTGGCCATACCCGTCCCTCTACCGTCCTCCGGGCCTCTGAATTCCCTGGCTATCTCCTGGGTGTAGGTCTGGAGCTGCGCCGCTAGGTAATACTTCTCGAAATCCGGCACAGCGAGCCCCCCCTCGTCCTTCGGCCTCATCAGGGTATTGAGGGCCACCCGCCGCCGGCCCGTTCCCCAAAGGAACCCGACCACCATAGAACGCAAGCGACGAAACGTAGCCGGTGGGACCCAGATCGGTAAAGTCCGAAAGTAATACAATAGTCGGGGGAGCGCCACCATTTTGAGCAGGGCGATGCGTCCCGCCACGGAGAGCGGCAGCGTGGCCCAAAAGTCCATGCTACCTCGGAGTGCTCGTATGCAACGGGCAATGTTTCCATCTAGGAGGTCGGGTTGGTCGTGGTACACAAATACCCCAAGGTATTTAAAGCAGTCGGGCTCCCATCTGATCTCCTTACTTAGCGCAGGAGTGGGGGTACCCCTACGCATCGGGAAGAGGCAGGTCTTAGACCAATTCACTTGGAGGCCTGAGACCGCTCCGAACTCCGTTAGCGCTAATTCCGCTCCCCGTAATGCGTCGACCGGATCCTCCAGGAAGAGCAACAGGTCGTCCGCATAGAGCGAAACGTAATGTGGGCCCGCCGCTGTCCATAAGCCCGTATAGTGGGCTCCCGAGCGAAGATGCATCGCTAGTGGCTCCACCGCTAGTGCAAAAAGAAGCGGGGATAAGGAGCACCCTTGCCGCGTGCCACGCTCCACCGGATATCGCGATGAAATCAAAGGGCCCGATCTAACCCTGGCCGAAGCGGAAGCGTAGAGGACTGCTGTCCATTTGACAAATCCCTCCCCGAGGCCGAATTTCCGTAATACCGTGCATAGGTAGTCCCACTCCAGGCTATCAAAAGCCTTCTCCAGGTCCACCGACAAGACTACCGGGGACGGGGCATCCACGAATGGTTCCCCAAGCAAGCGGAACAACCTTCGGATGTTCATAGTCGTATTTCGTCGTGGGATGAAACCGGCTTGGTCTTCATGCACTAGGGAACTCATATGTCCCAGCAGCCTCGAGGCCAAGATGCTGCTCAATATTTTGTAGTCCACCGTCAGCATTGAAAGGGGACGGTAGGACCCCGGGTCAGACGAGTCTCGGCCTGGCTTGAGGAGAGGAACCACCAACGCCTCACACATCGAGCCAGGGAGACGACCCAACCTCTTCGCCTCCCTGTAGACCACCAGTAATCGAGGGGCCAAGAGGTCAGCGTAAGCTGCATAGAACTCCACCGGAAGGCCATCTAGGCCCGGGGTCTTGTTCCTCGCCATCCGTTTGATGGCCCCGCGGATCTCCCCCAAGTCGATGTCAGAACCCAGGGTTTCCGCCACTTCCTGTCCTACTGTGCGGAGTTCCAGTGGGCTAAGATAGTTATCAAGCCGGTCCGGGTCACGTGCGGAGCGACTGCGGTATAAACTTTCGTAGTACTGCCGGAAGCAACTAAGAATCTCCGGTTGGGTGCACACCTCGGTCCCATCTGCCCTACGCATATTTGTCGTCGTTTGGGACTGGCGCGTAGGGTTGGCCAACCACGCCAGTAACGCGCTCGACCTGTCGCCCTCCGCAATAGACCGGACCGTATAGGCCTTATAATCGAAACAGCGGAGCCGTTCGACCTCCACCGCTACTTTCTCCCTCGCCTCTACCGATTGTGTTTGCAATTCCGGGTGTCCGGGGCGGCTAATTTCGAGCTCGCGGAGCGCTCGGTCCGCTGTGTCTAAGTCAGCCAGGATAACACGCCGCATGCCCACCTTCTTAGAGATACAGTAGCCCCTCACCACCACCTTGAAAGCATCCCATTCGAACGCCCTAGTACTCGCGGAGCCGCCGTTGGACGCAAAATAATCCGTGATTCTCTCCCCTAGGTCCGCCTTGAAGACACTGTCCTCGAGGATCTCGGGGCGCATCTTCCAGGTGGGTACTGCCGGCGTCCCAGGGAACCAGCGAATGTCCAGTAGGAGGGGGTTATGGTCCGAGATGGTCCGCGATAAGTACTCCGATCGGACCGCTGCCGAAACTAATTCGGATGAACCAAGAAAGCCATCTAGTCTGACATGCAGCTCATGAAGGCTCGAAAAGTATGAATAATCTCTAGACGCGGGGTGATGCGCCCTCCAAATGTCCGTCAAACCCCAGCGGGTCTGCCAATCTTGACGGCCCTTAGCCGTCCGCCGGACCGGGGAATCGGGGAGCGGGGGATGCGAGCGGTCTATGTCTACATCCACTACGGAGTTAAAGTCTCCCCCCAGCAGGAGGGGCCCGGCGAAAAAGTGGGCCAGCGAGCCCGATAACCTGGAAAGGAAGGCAGTCTGGTCCACATTAGGAGCATACACGCAGCAAACATTCAGGTCCCTCCCTCCTAGCGTGCCTGATATGGCCACGAAACGCCCCTCTGGGTCCAACACTGTCCTCGTGACCTGGAAGGGGACTCCTGCCCTAATCCATATTAGCGCCCCCCTGGCATAAGCAGAGTACGCCGTGGAAAAGACCTGCCCTCGCCACCTACGCTGAAGCGCCGCCCCTTCCGCCTTGTTCAGATGCGTTTCCTGCAGCAGCGCCATTTGTACTCCCCTACGCACTAAATAAGCATGGACCCTGTGACGCCTGGACATAGTGTGAAGCCCCCTCACGTTCCAAGTAATACATTTCAAGTTAGCAACATCAGCCATTGTCCCAGAGTGTTCTTGCACAGTCTCCCCGTTCGGGTCCCCACAAAGAAAAAGCATCAATCCTCCCAGCGTTGACGGCGGCCATTTTCCCCAACCAGAACCAAACCACCCAAGAACCAACAAAGCCCCCCCCCAACCACCCCAGAACAGGACCCAAACTGCACCATCTAGATCCCATCCAAACCTCTACGGAGATCAACCCCAAAATCCCCACTAGTCCTACGGTCGCCACCGTAGGAAGGCCTTATGGGCCAGGTGCGGGCTGAGCGGAGGCAGTGGGCCCTCGTCGCCCAGGCTACCAGGACTATAGTAAGCCCCCCCCCTGTGTCAAAACCTTCCGGGGCAAGAGCAGAAGCCCCCCAACCCTCCCTCCTTCGTTGTCAGCAATAAAGAACGGCAACCGCCTCCCCCCTGCCGGGCCCCCACCCAAAACAAGGCAGCATATCCCGTTACCCTTGTCCGTCCAAGAGGTCCTCCACCGATTTCGGTGTGATCACCGGTGTATGGGTACTGTCTGCCACTGAGTCTTCCGAGTCCGATGGTGCCCCCTGAGCACCCGGGTTTTCTTCCTCCTCCTCGATGACTTCGCCTCTTGCTCCCGACAGTTCCGACAGAACTTCCAACACTCCCCTCCGCTCCGATGATGTCTCCGCAGTCGAGGGCCCTCCCGTTCGGCCGCGGCGGTTCCTGACCCTCTTGGATCTCCTCCTTTGTTCCGGCTCCTCCGCTTGATGGGTCGAGGCGCTATAACCATCTTTCCCTGTCCGGTACAGTTCGAGCCAGTCACAGACCTCCTCTGGGGTGTCGAAGAACTGGGTTTTGTCATCGACAATGACTCGGAGCCTTGCGGGAAATAGGAGTGAATATTGGATGCCCTCACTCCTGAGTTCACGCTTAACCGCCAGGAAGGAGAACCGCTTGCGCTGCGTCTCGTAGGTGTAGTCAGGGAAGATATTCACCTGACTGTTTGCAACCTGGAATGGGCCATTGTGCCTGGCGGCATTTAGGATCAGGTCTCTGTCCCGGAAATGTAGCAACCGCGCCACCACTGGCCTTGGGGCTCGTCCCTGCTGTGGGGGCCGTGCTGGGACTCTGTGGGCCCGTTCTAGAGTGTAAAAGGAGGACAGGCCCTCCGGGACCACCGTGTCTCGGAGCCAGGTCTCCAAGTATCGCACCATATCGCCATCCTCGATTTTTTCCGGCAGGCCCACCACCCGAATGTTATTCCTCCTGTTGCGGCCTTCCGCATCCTCCGCCCTCCGTTCGAGGGTCTCGATTCGGGACATGGCATCCTTTATCGTCGCAGCCAGGGTTCTCTGCGCCGGTTCTAAAGTCTTCACCGTGCCCTCCACCTCCTTGACCCGGTCTGAGAGTTTACCATGGTCTGCCCTAAGGAGGCCCAGGCCGGTCGTCACCTGGGCAATGTCCTGTTGGAGGGCCGACCGAGTTGCCTTAATCGCTTCCAGTACACGGTCGAATTGTTGCTGGAGTGGTGCGCCACCAGGTCGTTTAGGGTCTCCATGCTCTTCCTTGTCCTGGGCTTCAGAGTCTGAGGTGGTCTGGCTGGATCCCTTGGCTCCTTTAGGTTTCCCCATGCTGCCAGGGGCTCTCCGCGAGGGTCCCGGAGTAGGCGTCTCCGTGTACAAGTGTCCCGCACGACCTTCCCGGGATTTCGTTCTCAAGTCTGGTACGGGCGATCTCCTTCTCCAGAGCCTGTGGAGACTCCGCCGCTTCGGCTCACGCCACCGCCACGGCGTCCGAGGGCACCGATAAGGGGGCGGAGACAGCCGTCGCCGAGTCGGGCAGGCCCGTTCACCCACTATAGCTCCGGGGCGAGGGCCACCAACTCCCTCGGTTGACCTGTGGCGCCAGAGTGTCGCGCCATCCATGTAGTTTGGCTGGACAGGAGATCGTGGCTAGTTGCGGAGTCACGGTGCAGACCACCGCCTGGAACAGAGGGCACCCGCGCCCGGTGCCCTCTAGTGCGTGGGCACCTGCCCGGTCGTCTAATCGAGCATAAACCCGTTGTAGAAGGTCCGAACCTGCCAATGTCCAATGTCTAAAACAACTGAGGATGGTGAAGCCGGGTGCCAGGCGACACCCGCGAGACCTCTTCAACTCCGTAGTTTCGATCAATGGGACAAAGGGGTCCGGGCGCCATGTTGGGTCGCACTCCGCAACTCCGCAAACTTCGGCATTTCTTCGAAGCCACCCCCGTCCAAACTCCACCAAGGCCCCCGGCAGGGTGTCGTCGCCTCGCTCAACCGAATGCGGGGTCTGGGGCGCCCCTCAGCCTCCGATGTTCAGGATAATTTCGGGCTTAGTCCCGGAGCCGAGCTCTCAGGCGACCATCGCCATCGGCGCCCAAGCCACGCCCCCCCCTGACTGGGAAATTTCAATGCCCGTCTGCAGGGAAGCATCAGTAACAGTCATGTCTATACCAGAGGCTGTAGCTGGTTGCTGTACTACGGCAATTTGCAGCAGCTCAGGAATCAAAGTGACCATAGCCAGAGCCCCCTCCTTACCAGCAGAGTCTTTCATGCCTCTCACTCCTTTTACAGAGGGCTGCATCTTCTCTGTACCTCCCTGACCACGTTGTGGAGCTGCTGCCTTCTCCTTTGATCCGAGTCGATCAAAAAGCTCCGGTAGCGTCTGCCCCTTCTTCGAGACTGTGCCGACAGATAGTGGAGGAGGTGGAGGAGTTTTCGCGGCAACCGCCGCACGTCCTTTCTCACTTGGGACCGTGGAAGCCTTTAGTTCGGCTTCTTGATTAGCTCAAGTGGAGCCGTGGGACTTCAAAGCTGCGGCCGCCGCCGCCGCCGCCTTCGATAAAACTTTAGGTGGCATATTGAAAAATGAAGTCCCAGTCGTGGTCGTGGTCCCAGTCGAGGTCACGGAATCACGGCACAGGCAACTAATCCCGTGAGTTTGGAGCTCCACCCGGGACGCCGACCCAGGTGTGCGGAGACCAGAGTAATGAGCTGCCCACCAGATCCAGAGCAGCTTAACGGCGAGTCCTGACCTCACGGAATTCAGACGAGAGGTAAGCGCCGAAAGAAGGGGGCTCAAACTTGTTAGGATATTCTCAAAAAAGAATTACTGGGATGGAAATGCAGAGAATCAGCCAGGGGGGCAGCCACGGACCAGAGGAGCTGACCACCAGCTTACTTGGCCGAGATCACGGCCGCCATCAAGCTCTGGGAGTGACGTCTCCTCCAGCTCTTTGGCCGATTTAGCAGCCCCATGCAATTTTCCATAGGGTTCTTTAAGTGAGGCTACAGCCCGAACTGCTGAACGGAATTACACCAAATTTGGCAAAAAGGTAGAGTTTGGTTCGCAGATTACGCTTTTTGTTAAACGGTGTAAATCCGTTAAGTAGTTCCTAAGAAAATGAAAAGTAAAATCATAGATATATCTATAGACGTAGTACCGTACGCGTACCTTCCAGAGCACAAGCTTTATGGATGTCAACACTCCAAACCATGAAGTGTTGGCAGCCATCTTGTGCCTCGGTAGAACCGAGGCACAAGAAAGCAGCAAATGAAACGAGAAAAACACAAAAAGGGGGCAGGGTAGAAACACCCTGACGCGCGATTTTTAAAAAAAAATCTCGCGTACCCCGTGGAAAAAAAAAGCCTGGTCTGCTTTTTTTTCAAATTAGCCCCCTTGGGGACCAAATACCGGGGGCTTTAGAAAACAAAGTGTGGGGTGGGGGCCTAATCCCCCCCACACTGCCCCGGGTACCGCCACCCCCCGGGGCAAAGTAAGTATAATAGCGGGGGCACACGGCCCACCCGCAGCCCCGAGGACCGCCACTCCCGGGGTTTCATTATGAAGTATGCGGGGGGCTCATGGCCCCCCAGCAGCCCCAGGGACCGCCACCCCCCGGGGCTTCTTTTTTTTTTATTTAAAAAAAAACCTGTGTGGGGGGGCTCAAGGCCCCCACACGCCCCGGGGACCGCCACCTCCCCGGGCACTAATATTTAAAATAGGGGGGTCTGTGACGGACCCCCCAGCCCTGGGGACCATCACCCCTGGGGCTTATAACTGGTGGGAGGGGGGCCACGCAGCCCCCCTCCTGGAGCCCTTGATAGCCCTGGGGACCGCCACCCCCAGGGCCGGCTCCTGCAGTGTCCCGGAGTGCCTACCCCTGGGACACTGCTGTTTGCTATGGTAGGGCAGGAGCCTTGCGGCTCCCGCCCTACCATAGCAAACAGCTTTGGTTTTTAAAAGAGAGAGCAGGAAACCTGCTCTCTCTTTCAAAAACCAAAGCCGATTGCTTTTCTGCATGGGGAGCAGCATGTTAGCTGCTCCCCATGCAGAAAAGCAATGCTGGCTCCCGCAGGATGCGGGGAGCCGTCAGGGACCGTGGGGGGCTTGGGGACCCCCCCACGGTCCCCAACGGAGAGGGCAGGCCCCAGGGGATGGGGTCCCGAGGCCATAAGTTGTCCAGGAGGGGGGCAACGCGGCCCCCCTTCACCATTAAAATTTACAAAAATGTTTTAAGATTGGGAGGCCCCGGGGGATGGGGTCCTCGGGGCCTTAAAGGGGCATAGCACTAAAACAATAGAAAAGTTGGCCATGCCCCGGGGGAAGGGGTCCCCCTGGAATTTGCCACTGGAGGGGGGCCACGCGGCCCCCTTCCCGTAAAAAACAACAACAAAAAAGAATTGGGGGCAGGCCCTGGGGGATGGGGTCCTCAGTGCCAAAAAAAAGAAAAAGAAGGGGGGCTACACAGCCCCCTTTTGTTATGTTACTATTTGTTATGTTACTATTTGTTTTGTAAAGCGCTCAGCTGCTCCAAAGAGCGTCCCGGCGCTAAAGATCATCACACCAAAATACCAGCAACTAACACAACGTCATAACGGCACCATGAACAACCAGAACAGCAATTACAGGGCAAAAAGATAAGTTTTAAGTCCCTTCCTAAAAACAGAGAGATCGGTGCACGTCTTCAGACTCAGAGGCAGTGTGTTCCAGAGACGGGGTGCAAGGTAGCTAAAGGAACGGCCTCCACAGCGAGCACGCTTCACTGTTGGGACGATAGCCTTGGCCTGGGCCGCAGATCTCAGAGGTCTAGATGGGAGATAGAAATGGACCCTTCTCTGCAGATATTTCGCGCCGAAATTGTGAAGCGCCCTAAAAGCTGTAATTAGGGTCTTAAAAAAGATGCGCTTACGAATCGGCAGCCAATGCAGAGAGACAAGGAGATTGCTGGCCCTGGCTCTTCTAGTTAGACCAAAGATTGCTCTGGCTGCAGAATTTTGAACTATCTGCAGACGAGTCAACAGATATTCAGGCAGACCTAAGTAAAGGATGTTGGCGTAGTCTAGCCGCGAGCCTATTAGTGCTTGCACCGTGATCTTCTTATGCTCAAACGATAGATAGGGCAAAAACGTACGCAACATCCTTAAGATGGCAAAGCACTTCCCAGTCAAGCCAACAACCTGGGCCTTGAAGGAAAGAGTGTTATCAACCATCATACCCAAATTCTTAGCTGTGGCCGAATCGCTGGCAGGGGGAAACATGGCCGAAGGCCACCATTGCTTCCATCTTGGGTCTGCAGAACAGCCAAAGAACAGTATTTCGGATTTGTCGGAGTTGCATTTGAGGCCATTTTTCCCGAACCATTCAAACACAAACTCCAAATACTTCCGAATAGCTGCTCCATCGAAGTCACATCCCCTGTCACAAGTGAACAGGAGTTGTGTATCATCCGCATAGGATATGATCTGGGCCCCTAGCTCCTCCACCCGTGCCGCCAAAGGTGTAAGGAAGACATTAAAGAGGGAGGAACTAAGTATGGAGCCCTGCGGGACCCCAACTTCAAGCTGCGGCATCAGGGCGGAGAAAGGGGGAGCCCAGATCGTTTGTCTCTGGTCGGCCAAGAAAGACTGGAACCATGCGAACACCGTTCCTCGCATCCCAATCTCCCAGAGTATAGTTAGGAGGAGGTAAAGGTATTTTATTTTTTTAACGGGATCGGGAGGAGGCCACGCCCCCTCCCTGCACCTCTCTGCAAAAGCGCCCCCTGGCACGTTTGCAGAGGGGGAACTAATTCCCCTTGCATACTGGGGGTCCCTGGGGGCCAACTAGTCCACCAGGAGCCTCCAGTATAGGCCAGGGGGCTGCCTTGCAGAGAGGTGTAATGAGGCCACACCCCTTTTTACACCTCTCTGCAACACAGCCCCCTGGCGCATACTGGAGGTTCATGGTGGGCTAGTTGGCCCCTAGGGACCCCCAGTGTGCAAGGGGAATTAGTTCCTCTTCTGAAAAAGCGCCAATTGGCTGCGTTGCAGAGAGGTGTAAAAAGAGGGTGGCCTCATTACACCTCTCTGCAACGCAGCCCCCTGGCGCATACTGGAGGTTCCTGGTTGGCTAATTGGCCCCCAGGGACCCCAAGTATGCAAGGGGAATTAGTTCTCCCTCTGCAAATGCGCCAGGGGGCTGCATTGCAGAGAGATGTAAAAAAGGGGCGTGGCATCATTACACCTCTCTGCAACGCCGCCCCCTGGCGCATGCTGGAGGTTCCTGGTGGGCTAGTTGGCCCCCAGGGACCCCAGTATTCAAGGGGAATTAGTTCCCCCTCTGCAAATGTGCCAGGGGGCTGCATTGCAGAGAGGTGTAAAAAGGGGCGTGGCCTCATTACACCTCTCTGCAACACAGCCCCCTGGCGCATACTTGAGGTTCCTGGTGGGCTAGTTGGCCCCCAGGGACCTCCAGTATGCAAGGCAAATTAGTTCCCCCTCTGCACACGTGCCTGGGGGCTGCGTTGCAGAGAGGTGTAATGAGGCCACGCCCCTTTTTACACCTCTCTGCAACACAGCCCCCTGGCACATACTGGGGGTTCCTGGTGGGCTAGTTGGCCCCCAGGGACCCCTAGTATGCAAGGGGACTTAATCCCCCAACTTAGAACACGCTACGGGCGCGTTTGCACAGTGGTGAAGGTAGGGGGCGGGGCTTGAGATGATGTGAGTGGAAACATGCCCTGTGGCGTGTTTTAAGTTGGGGAATTAATTCCTCTTCAATCCAGAGGTCCTCTAGGGGGCAACTAGTCCAGCAGGTATCTCCAGTAAGCGCCACGGAGCTGTGTTGCAGAGTTTTGTAAAAAGGGGGCGTGCCCTCTGAACACCTCTCTGCAACACAGCTCCCTGGCGCATACTGGAGGTACCTGGTGGGATAGTTGGCCCCCAGGGACCCCAAGTATGCAAGGGGAATTAGTTCTCCCTATGCAAATGCCCCAGGGGGCTGCATTGCAGAGAGATGTAAAAAATGGGCGTGGCATCATTACACCTCTCTGCAACGCCGCCCCCTGGCGCATGCTGGAGGTTCCTGGTGGGCTAGTTGGCCCCCAGGGACCCCAGTATTCAAGGGGAATTAGTTCCCCCTCTGCAAATGTGCCAGGGGGCTGCATTGCAGAGAGGTGTAAAAAGGGGCGTGGCCTCATTACACCTCTCTGCAACACAGCCCCCTGGCGCATACTTGAGGTTCCTGGTGGGCTAGTTGGCCCCCAGGGACCTCCAGTATGCAAGGCAAATTAGTTCCCCCTCTGCACACGTGCCTGGGGGCTGCGTTGCAGAGAGGTGTAATGAGGCCACGCCCCTTTTTACACCTCTCTGCAACACAGCCCCCTGGCGCATACTGGGGGTTCCTGGTGGGCTAGTTGGCCCCCAGGGACCCCTAGTATGCAAGGGGACTTAATCCCCCAACTTAGAACACGCTACGGGCGCGTTTGCACAGTGGTGAAGGTAGGGGGCGGGGCTTGAGATGATGTGAGTGGAAACATGCCCTGTGGCGTGTTTTAAGTTGGGGAATTAATTCCTCTTCAATCCAGAGGTCCTCTAGGGGGCAACTAGTCCAGCAGGTATCTCCAGTAAGCGCCACAGAGCTGTGTTGCAGAGTTTTGTAAAAAGGGGGCGTGCCCTCTGAACACCTCTCTGCAACACAGCTCCCTGGCGCATACTGGAGGTACCTGGTGGGATAGTTGGCTCACAGGGGACCTCAGGATTGAAGAGGAATTAATTCCCCAACCTAAAACGCGCCACAGGGCGTGTTTGCACACATGTTACCTCAGGCCCGCCCCCTTCCTTCACTATTGAGCAAAATATTCCTCTAAAATCAGCCGAACTACGAATTCCGATTTACTCACCTTTTATCACAAGAGACGTCAGTGCTGCATCTTTAAGCGCACTACTACTGAAGTAATTCTAACCATACTTACAGTAACTTGAATTTCCTTCAATAGGCTAACATTGACTGGTTTCATTTGGAAATATTTCTAAGTGTGGAGTTCTGGAACTTTAAAAAATTCCTTTAAAATCAGCCGAACTATGAATTCCGATTTACTCACCTGTTATCAGGAGAGACCTCAGTGCTGCATCTTTCAGCCCACTACTGATCCTGAAAAGTAATTCTAACCATACTTACAGTAACTTGAATATCCTTCCATAGGCTAGCAGTCACTGGTTTCACTTGGAAATTTTGCTAAGTGTGGAGTTTTGGAACTTAAAAAAATTCCTGAAAAATCAGCCGAACTACGAATTCCGATTTACTTACCTGTTATCTGGAGAGACCACAGTGCTGCATCTTTCAGCTCACTACTATTCCTATAACGTAACTGTACTTACCAGTAACTTGAATTTCCTTCTATAAGATATCATTGCCTGCTATATAAAATATATATAAATTAAAAAAATATAAATTAAAAATATTACAATTTCAATATTTTTAAAAACATGTTTTTTTCAATTTATATTAAAAATATGTAATGTAATTTAAAAAATAAAATATCTAAAAATAAATACTTTAAAACAATGTAGTAAATTAGTATAAATAAATATATAAATTAATACATTTAAAAATTATCATTTACAAAACCTCTGAAATTCACTGAAAAAACCATAGGTTTCAGCCACGTTATAGTTAGGAATTAGCATTTAAAAAACCTTAGAAATTCAATGAAAAAACCATAGGTTTCAGCCACGTTATAGTTAGGAATTAGCATTTAAAAAACCTTAGAAATTCACTGGAAAAACCATAGGTTTCACACATGTTGTAGTTAGCTGGACATTTCACTCATACAAAACCATTGAAATTCCCTCGTTATAGTTAGTTCAGCTAACTATAACTTGCGTGCCTGCAATGCCCTGCTGATGACGTCACATATTACATCACTCATGACATGGTCAGTGACATCACTCATGACATCACTGATGACATTTCAAATGACATCACTGATGACATCATCCTTGTGAAAGAGTGGCAGACCTCCTCTCAGAGTAATATAACCTTTGATATACACACTTTCAAAAATAGAAACTAACAATTTCAAAACAATGGAGATACCAATACCAGTTACAACAACCTATTCAGTAATTCCAAAATCTACATACACATCCACTCATCCACCAACAGTTCTATATAGTCACTCATACATGTACTCACTCATCATATGTACTCATACACCTATACATCCTGTTACACACTGATACTCATCCATAGAGTTATTCACACACATACTTACACATGCAAATAAACTATCAAACATCCATTTACTTGCATATACAGCTATGCACACACCACAACACTTATTTCTACAGAAATGCACACATACTTACTCTCCTAAACACTCACTTATAGAAACACATACTTATTTAAACAGGAACTCTTCCAATCTCTCACTTTCACATATACTCACTTATATACATCAATACTCACATATACTAGTTTAAAACATATGTACTTACTCATAAAGACACTATTGAGACAGTCATTCACTCATTAACACACCCATAGACACACTCATCCACTCATACAGTCCTGCACACATGCTGTCTTCAAAAAACATACAAACAGTGAGTCACTCATTCATGCATCTATACACTAAGTAATATCCCCCACCGAACCATACAGACACTCATACTGATACTCAAAAAACAAACTAATAACCCATATACACACTCATGTAGCTACTCACCAATCCATGCAGCCACTTATACACAAAGTCAGACTCTGATACATATATTTAAATATTTAAACATTACTCGTTAATACATGTATTCACTAAGATACAATTAATATGTCAGCTATACAATCAATTTTACAAAAAAAACATCTATTTGGACACTTATTTACCCATTTATTCTTCCGTCGACCTTTAGATATACATTTATAAAAAGTATTTATTTTTCAGAAAGACACACATTCATTGGATGATGTCATCAGTGATGTCATTTGAGATGTCATCAGTGATGTCATGAGTGTTGTCACTGACCATTAAGTATTGAATAGCGGGGAAGAATTAATAGTACACCTTGGCAAATAATGATGAAACATGTAAACATTTGAATGTAGTGAACTCACAATGCAGCCGGTTCTTTGTAATTTATTGGGAATACTAATTTTAGGCCTATATATGGCTTTATATTATGGAACTGAGGGCATCATGCTAGCAACTGATCATATAAACGGTTGCCAATTCCGATCCATGGCAAGATCACATACACCACATATTGTATCTAAAAGGACAACATTTTTGGGTTCTTACGTCTGAGCATACCCATCCCACTCGGGGTGACAAATCCACACCACCCCAGTTCAGACATGGCCATATGCAAATCAGCCTTGACCCTGTGCCTCATGGGAAAAGCCCAACCCGAACTGCCGAACCCAGACATGGCTTGGCAGTTCGGGCTGGACTGTTCCCATGAGGCACAGGGTCAAGGCTGATTTGCATATGGCCATGTCTGAACTGGGGTGGTGTGGAGTGCAAAAAAACGACGGATTTAGGCCCAGATCTCTGTACTGGGGTGAATGTATGACATTGTTCTGCATTCTGTCCATCAATTGTTGTTTTTGCATTTTTTTATTAGGGCATGAAATTGTTGTATGCTGTCTTGATATGCCATTGTGGTAATTAGTTTGTAGCATTCTCGATTCCTCAATTGTCTGAGCGCTTCCTCCACATAATATTCACGGGACGTCAGGACTATATTTCCTCCTTTGTCTGAAGGTTTATAGATGACAGTAGTGTCATCTTCCAAGTTCTTTAATGCAGTTCGTTGTGCCTTAGTCAAATTCCCCTGATTTTTAGATGTTTTATGACTTTCTCTAAATTTCAATAGATCTTTAATAACTGCTTCCGAAAAAGTGTCAATGGCATCAGGAGGCATCTGTGGAAGGAATTGTGATGGAGACTTTAAATCACTTGATGGTGCATCCTGTTCTACATTCACAGACCTAATCCGTTGACTCAATCTAGACACTTCCTGGCTTTCTTTTCTTAAATCGCCTTGACGTAGATCTTCCAAAATTTCTAAAGCAGTTAAATCGTTAACAGTCAAAAGATCCATATCTCTACTTTGAGATTTCAAAATTCTAGCTACTTTCACAGTGGGTCTTAATTTAAAGAACTTGTGGAGTTTCAGTTTTCGTATAAACATGAAAAAGTCAATCCTCGTCTGAGTATATTCCATCCGAGTCTCTGGACAAAAGGTCAGTCACAATCTTAGTACAGACTCCTCTGTTTTTGTTAGGACCTTTGATGATAGGTTATGGATAGTTAGTTCGTCAATATCATCTACCACCTGCATCCCCTCTTGCTTCTTGTAACTCTGTTGGTTTGAGCGGGCTTTGTCCGTCCTCTTCCTGCCACCCCTTCTTGTTTTTTTTCTTCTTGGGATTGTTGAGATCGATTAAATGTGATAACCACTGATGCGCATGATTAAAGTTTTTCTTCTACTGTTTTCACTTTCAGATAAATTATCAACCAGGAGATAGGCATGGAAGAACAGATGCCCTTTCGAGATATAAAAATCATGTTGAAGGTGTTAGACCTGGCATCCTTGCTGTGATTCCCCATCGTTTTGCTTCTACCTCCTATATTTTTGATGTTATGTTGGACTTCGTTTTTGCTCGTTTAGGTACTCTGGGCACTTTACCACTGTTGATCAGTGCTAAAATTCAAGTGCTCCCTGTGTAAACTGTGATTCTGATTGGTGATCCAGGATTGGCATATTTGATTTACTGGTAAGTCCTAGTAAACACACTATGTGTGCCCAGGGCCTGTAAATCAAATGCTA